>NC_068551.1:2213022-2521804 GCF_026212275.2 Microplitis demolitor | reverse complement strand
CAACGACAAATTCAATAAACTGAACAAAATAAAATACACACATTAGTAAATTAAAAAAAAATATATTGATAAAGAATGAGTATAATTGTAAGTGAAAAATGTGTTGATAAAAAGTAAACATTGAGGGAGAGATGTAAGAGAGTTTAACGAGTTTGATCGGTTTTAAATTCGCGGTTAAATGCATTGAGTTAAAGAGAGTTATATATATATATATGTATGTATATGTATATTTGTATGTACAAGTGATAAGAGCGTAAGAGAACGAGATGCGATTGCCTCAAGAGTAAAAGGGAAAGGGGTAACACTCCTTGACTGCCGTCTGCCGTTGGAATCGTGCCAGCGAGAGATGATAACCTTCACCCTCAGCTCTTGACGCGAAGAGAGGGTAGTTTAAAAAAACATGAAAAAATGGTTTTTAAAAATTAATCTCGGAACTGAAGGAGTTGTTGAGGGTAGTAGCTCGTATTATACTTTGCAATTACAACAAAACATTTTAAAAATAATAATAACAGCCTAGTTTTCATATTTTTTCTACTTGTTTATATTAAAATATATTTTTGTCAATATTTTACGGGCTAAATTTTAATAACAAAAGATTCCACCAATGCATTGCGAAGTCAAATTTATTCCCGAGTGCGCTCGTGACTCCTGTGGCTGTTATTAATTTTTTAAATTTTATCTTTGCGTAAAAAAATGGCTGATAATTTGTTTTTTTTTTTTTTTTTTTTATATTTTTTTGACGAAATGATCAATTTTATCGCGGTTACGATCGTGGTTAAACCACACGAGAGCGTTGGCTCAGCGATTTTCACGGTGGTGTTGCACTAGCTATCTTGCTAATGAAATTTTAGCTCTCCCCCATCTCTCTTATGCTCACGTTTATAGACTATAAAAATATATATGTATAAATAAACATAAATGCATGAGTGTACTTGGTTATTTGCATAAAAATCAAAATTAAAAATTTTTGCAGCGACTGTTTGTTAATGAAAAAAAAAATAAAATAAATAAACGACGTGAAATTCTCTTTCATCTGCGCCCGTTTAAATAAAACTGAGTAAATAGTATGGGTTAATAATTTAAAACTTTTGCTGAAATAATTAATCTGACTTAGTATTTCATGAAAAATTTTTTAAACTTTTTTTAAAATTAAATTTCAAAATTTAAAATTCGATTCAAAAGTTGACGAAAAATTTTACTGGTAATTTATTTATAATTTAATTTTGTTAAAAAAAATAAAATTAAACACAATATGTGTAAATGCCATGAGCAGATACATGTTTATGTTGTTAGTAATTTAACGATAGTATTACACGAGTATTGATTCAATGAAACAATAAATATTCAAATTAAAAAAAAAAAATAACAATAACAGTACCAACAATAGTCGTTACAAAAAAAAATATACATAGATATATATGAATTTTCGGATTAATTAAAAGAAAAAATCATTAGTGTATGCTTGATCGTTACACGGTTTCAATCCAATTAAAATTTAAATTCGCGATACTGAGTAATTGCTGCAGAACAGTATAAATAATATATCATGTGCAATAATTATTACATTAAATAATTGATAAGCGGAAAGCGAGTTTATGCTGTATCGAACACAAAGTGCTATTTGATGATAAGTATTTATCACTAATATGGTAATTTATAATTGCGTAGGAATAATTATAATGTCACAGTTGGCCGTGACCACACCCTGTATCGAGCTATCAATCAACAACTTAGGGTCACTTCGGTAAATGTTATTCAATAAATATATACATATATATCTGGGATCACTTGCTGCCAGCAGTCAGTTGACAAGATCAAAGATCAAAGTAACCTTTTCTGTCACTTTGTCAAGGGTTCTTGTCCTCTTTGCTTATTTTTTTTTTCTTTTTCTCAAATCTTTATCTCAAAGACGTATTTTACACAGCGAAAAGCAATTTATTTAGTTTTATTTTTTTTTTTTTAATTAATTAAATTCTTGGGTGAAATTAAAAATTCTTTAAATAATTTTGAATATTTTGTTTATTAAATTCTTGGAGTTATTATTTTTTTTTTTTATTTTTTATTTTTTTTTTCAAATTTATTATTTGAAAAATTTTTTAAATTTAATGGTAAGGTGGTTTTAGTTTCAAACATTTATGGACGTCAGTGTAATTGCAATAGGATCCTTGTTTTATATTCCGACATTTCGCGTTACTGATTTTAGAAGGACTTACAACTTTATTCGCCCTTTCGGCTTAAGAGAACTTCTGAGAGCCAAAAGGGTGTATAATTTTTTTTACTGCAAATCGTTTTGCAGACTTTTTTTGAAGCTCAAAATTGAGTAAAATTTTTGAAAGCCAAAAGGGTGTTTTAAGTCTGAGCCCTTTAAGTTTTAAAAAATTTTTAAAAAAGTAAAAAAAAATCATACGCCCTTTTGGTTTTAGGAAGCTCTCTAATGTCAAAAGTGCGGGTAAAAGTATGTCTCTTTGTAATTAATAACACAGTAATTAATTAAACTCTCATTTAGTCATCACTGGACATTATACATCTATACGGTGTAGTTTGTTTGATAGAACGATAAAAATAGTACAGTAAATGTTTTAAAAGTCTAGATATATAACGCACTATATTCATCGGTTCGGCCAGAGAGCCATAAAAATTTTATCGTCTGTTTATCAGACGTACTAACGCAACCGTTAATTTATACACAATCTGTATTTATCGGAATTAAAAAAAAATTTTTTATTTTTATTTTCATTAAAAATAAAATATTTTCGGTGAATTTATTTTTAAATTTTGAGCGGGTTATTTTAAAAAAACATTTTATTTAATTTAGTTTTACGGTAATGACAGCTATTGGAATAGTTGGTTAGAGGAAGGAAAAAATATGCAGATAATAGAGGGAGAGGGGGAAGGAACAAGTAGTGAAACTGGAATTTGATCAGACCCGAAGAGTGGCCTTGTCGGTAGAATAGTAAGAGGATTCGCATGTAATCCAATATCGTATCGGGACACGTGCACGTACGAGGAAGAGAAAACTCAGATAGGAAACGATAGGACACATAGTAATATTATATTATATTATATTATATATGTATATATATATATATATATATTCCTAGTGGGATAGTACTTGCTCCCGAGATATCGCGATAGGTCAGTCTGTGCAAATGAACCCCGTTTTATTATACACCTTTTTTTCCGGCCCTTGGGTATACCGCACACCTTTTACACGCTTAGTACTGTCGAGTTTTCTGGTTAATGAGTGTGAAACTCATGGAGAAAATACACTTGAGGTAAAAATCCTAGTTTAGCTCAACTCTTGCAGCCAGTTTTATTTGATGTTACGGAAAATTTTACAAGGTTGCACACTGAGAAAATTTTTTTTACTCTTATATAGAAAAATAATAAAAGTCATAAAAGTTTATTCGCCTTTATATGTTAAAAATCAAACCATAACAATGGAGCTCGATGCCCTTTCTTTTTTTCAAACCAACTCTACACAAAAAAAATCATTTGAAATATTGAAATTTTCAGTCTAACATTTTTTTAGTAAAAAAAATTGGAAAATTTTTATTCAAAACCATATTCTCAATCGAAGGATCTTCCAGCTCGAAATATGCTGAGATGCTTTTTTTTTCGGGTATGAATAAATTTCGATTTTCTTCCGTCAAAAAATTATTCTTCAACTTAAATAAAAATTACTAATATAATAATTTCTATTGACTTCAAAAAAATATTGTTTTTACAAAAGTTATTTTTTTTCAGTCTACCGAGTTGAATTGATGCCAAAATACATCTACATAAATTCATTTCCTTCATTATTATCTTCTCAAGAATACCAATTTTTATTTACTTTTAATCGTTGCCAGTATTTTTGAATAATTATTCTCTCAATTTTGTTTACTTTCAATTTACATTTGCTTATATTTCAACCAGCTCACACAAAAGTCTTATAAATTTTTTTTCAGCATTTAACTGTTCATTAATCACTCGGAAAAAAAAACTTTTGTTTCAACAAAAAACTAAAAAAAATAAATTCGAACCTAGGGTCAGCTAATCTCCGCATTTTTTTTCATTGACCTTGATGTTATCCTCACATACATATATATATGTATATATATATGTACACCTATACATAGACTTCTCGCATACATCCACAAATTTGTCTTTTTTGCGCGTGCTTTTGAATTCCCTCGGCAACAAGGTAGACAGCAAAACACCCTGTCGTCACAGAGTACAATTGTCTCGGGAAGTAGGCCGTCATCACGGTCACAATCAGCCTTCTGCAATCGCCTGGATACATTTCATTCTCTCAACTATTTTTTACTCATACCCGGCCTCATTGCATCTACACACTGAAAATTTTTTCACACATATACACACCTTTTTTCGCTTTGTTTCACTCACTTGACGGTAAAAATATCGGAAAAATATCCGAGAGCACTCGTATCCTTATGACGCTTTTACCAACTTGCGCGCGCACAACAAGGGTGCCTAGGGATAACATCCCTTTAATAATATTTTATTTTTTCCTCCTTTTACTCACAATGTTTTTACCCATCTCGACTCGGGAATCACCATTACTTTCAGCGTAAAAAAAGTTATTACAGAAAATATTTATCCGTTAGTCGAAAATATTTTTTTACCCAAAGCTCTCATGGGAATTATTTTTATGTTTCAACAAGGTGTGGTTTTGAGGGTCCTGTAAAATGTCATCGTAACTCAAAAGTAAACTCTTGAATTACATTTTCACTTTTTTTTTTTCATTCAGTTTATTTAAATATTTATTTTCGCCATTTATTCGGCAACACAGAGGTTAAAGTAACTCGACTTGGTAATTTGCGATATAGCTGTTAAAGGACACCTTTCTAACACAGATTACCCTATCTCGACCTACTTCCGTTCTAGTCTTTACTTTGATATGCGTGCAGACCCTACTAACAACCCAAGGATTAGCCAATCAGTAGACACTGCTGCCTTTTACGTCAGACAATCAGTAGTAATGGCGCGTGTTTTATCAGACTAACTTTATAAATAGAAACTGAGCTTAAAAATAATTTATGTAATGTATAGGTTTATTTATTACTTTTTTTTCTTACAATTTGGCAGCTTAAATTGAGCTGTTATTTGCTGATACGTTAAACGGAAAATGTGATAAAATATTAGGTGTAAGCTTCCAGCTTAAGCTTGGATATTTCGATATTTTATATCCTTATATGAAGGACGTGGGCGTTGATTGATGGAGTAAATATTAGACTGATACCTATAAGACTTTCTTTTCCTCTTCATGTATTATAAATGTTCTTACAGATATATGTCTTGTTATTATTACTACACTGTAAAAAGAGTGGTGTTTAAATTAAATAATACCGGTGTAAGCGGTGTAAAAAATAATTACACGTATAGAAATTAGAAAGAAAAATTTATTGCACATAAAAAAAATATAAAAATTAAATGAATATTATCTGGAGGAAATTTCAATTTTGCTAGGAACTTATTTAAATAATTATTTATGTCGTATGTAATTTATTTAAAAATTACACAATTTTACGTCCACTATTCCAATCACCAATAATTTAATTAATTAATAAAAACACTAATTAACTATGTCGTACCTGAAGATCGGAACGTTTTTCGAGCAGCAAAAATAACAAAAGTTAATGTTAGTTAATTAATAAGGGCAACTTGAGGGGTAGTTCTGGAGGTGGGGGAGAGGTTTGAGATTTTCGGCTGACATACCAGTATCTATAAGCAGAACTTTTAGAAATCGAGTTATCAAGTAGATTTTTTACTTTCCTTTTTTTTTCTGCTGTGTGAAAAACATTCTGATTTTCCAGAACATAATTTAATTATCTGTAGTGATCGAGTGAGTAAAAATATTCGCAAAGGTAAATATTTCCAACACCGAAAAATATTTTAAAACCGGGAAATTTTTTGATCAATGGTAAAGAATATTTACACCTTCGGCGGTGTTTTTTTAACACCACTTCTAGTGTTAAAATTTAACACCGAAAATTTTAACTACACCGCCTAGACTTACCTCAGTTTTTTTTACAGTGTATTATTATTATTATTATTATTATTATTATTATTATTATTATTGCTAAAGTAGTTTAGTTGATTATTTCTGAATGATATTTCACGATTTTACGCTTATAATTTTCTTGTCGAGAAAATTCCAAGGTCTTTTATATTCAATTTAACCTTTACTTCATGTACAACATAATTGATATTCCACTATATATATCTATATACATTTATAAACAAGAGGAAAAAAAAGAGTAAACAAAAGACTTATATTTTCATTAAAATTAAAAAAAATAATAATTTTATAAAGCTCAAACAATGGATTACTTTTCAATAATCTGAATAAAAAATTTAATAAAAGAGTAAAGTAGTCGCGGAGTTTTTATGAAAAATATTTTAAATTAATTAAGGACCGCGGAGGTAAAAAAGTATATCCTAAAAAATTAAATGAAGAATAAATCAGCATTAAAATTAAAATTTTAATAACAAAATATAATTCACTTTATTTTTGACATTTAAGATAAATAATTTAAGCTTATATACATTTATAAATAATAAGTATGTCAAATTTTAAGTTTATTTTATCTAAAACCTTGAAATTTATTTTCAAGTATAAATATGATAACGAGAATTATAAATAAATTTTTGTTTTTTTAATTTAATTGGATGAAAAATATGAAAATTTTTTTTTTTTAATTTAAAAAAAAAAAGCAATGATTATTCTTGCTGTTTAAATTTGTTGAATAAGCAACCGAGATTTTCTTTATTTGTGATAGGCAGATAGCGAAGTAGGTAATGTAAGGTGGTTGATAAGTAGAAGAAGGGTGTAGACGAGGATTGGATGAGTTTCGGTTTGAATGAGGATCAATACAGGCCTTTCAGTCGGAGTGAAAAGAGAGGGAGTGCTCATGAGAAGCTCTTTCGAGAGTGAACAAGATGAGAAGAACAAGAGTACAGTAGAGTAGCGTAGAGAGTTGAGGATTCTCCTCTTCACTTGTATCATAAAGACGAGGATACAAGTAGAGGAATAGAGACAGAGCTAAAGTAGATGTAGATGTAGATGTTGAAGCAGAGGCTGAGGCTGAGGCTGAGGCAGAGGTAAAGATAGGGGTGGTATAGAGGAATACAGCTGGTACTGGTGGGCTTGACCTTGTATTCGTATCATGTACTTGTCTATAAGCTTGTACTAATACCCATCGAGAAAGGTTACTCTGTACTCTTCCTCTCCTACGTCTCTCATAATATCCTTTTCCATTCTCATGCGTATACACGTTTCCTACATTTGCATTCTCATCGACATAAATGTCATGCTAATCTTCAAACTCAAAGGCATTCAATGTCTCCCTATCCAGTACCCTCTATTATACTCATATATATATGTATATATATATAAAGTGATGCACCTTGTACTTGTGAATAGTGTGCACTCTTGCGAACCACTAAAAAAATATAAAAAAAAAGTTTCAGGGTTATATCTTTTAGAAATCTTCAATGTCACGTTTTCATAAAGATTTATTAGATTACTTTTTTAAACTTTGAGATTTATTCGTTCTTCGATGAGCTATTTAAGTTTTTTTTTACTCCATATTTTTTTTTTTATTATCATTTTCTTATTTATATTTATAGCGTTATCTGTAAAGAAAGTTAAGGAAGCTGAAAATTTCCTGGGTATATATATATACTTGTAAGTGCTTGTAGAACTTGTTAAAGATGGATTCGATGGGTTAATTAAAAATTTTTATTACTCGCTTCCGGTTGGTTAACTTCAGTATGATCGGTTTTTTTATTATTTTATTTTTTTTATCTTCGCTATCGTTCAAAGTTAATTATATTTATATTTTCCATTTTTACTTTCAAAGAAGACTACAGTTTTTAATTAGTTTAATTTATATGCTAATTTTTTAATTAATTAGTGTGCTTTCGAAATTGGGTTTTAATTATTTATAATATGATTTAATTACTGACGTTTGATTATAATTTTGTCATATTTGTCAGGAGGATTACGGTGACTTTTTTTTTTTTGCTTAATTTGAAATTTATTTTTGGAAAAATGTGACAATTTTTTATTTTTTGACAGTCAGGTGACAGGATAAAAAAAAATTACCATGGAAATTTAAAATATTAAATAAATTTGTCAAAAAAAAATCGGTAAGAAAATTAGTCACGTTTTCCACATTTTTTATAAGAAAAGTAAATAGTAATTTAAAAATAACTTTGGTAAATATGCAGAAAGGGACTTTGCTTTTTCGTCGTGAAAATTAAATTATGTCTTGAAAAAAGTCTAATTTTTTTTAAATATTCATTTTGGCGGCAAATGAAAAAAATTTGAATATTCGCTTCTAAAGATTAGCTATCGAAGTTCTATCGAAAGATAAAAAAATGAAATAATTAATGAAAATAAGTTGAACCTTTTTCAAAGCTGTGCTGAAAAAAAAAAGTTTATTTCAATACTGATTTTATTTTATCTGAAAGCTTTTTTTAGCTCTAATTTCCTTTTTTTAATTTCTCCGTTAATTTGTTTCCGTTTTATTGAGCGACGAAGTAAAAAGAACTTTTCTTCTTAAAAACCGTCATGACTCAGTGAAAAAGCTTTCAAACCTTGCCAACATATTCGAGATGAAATTTTCTTATGACGAATAACCCAAATCTAAAATAAAATATTTATGATATTTCCTTTTTCTCAATTTCCGTTCTATAAATTCATAGAATAAATTTCGCAAAAAAATCAGAAACATTTCCCAGCAAAATTTCAAGCTTCAAAAAAATTTTCACTCAATCTCTCAAATTAATCTCCCGTTTAATTTTCAAAAATATAAAAATATAGATCCTCAAGTTAGCAGACAATTATTACAATTTTTTGATTTTTTTTTCAAACAAATAAATTACAAAAAAAAAAAAAACTGAAAATATGCATATGTAGAAAATTAAAAAAGCTACAAGTGCAATTTTTTAAAATATTTTTTTTTTTTTGTAATTTATCATTTTTAAAATAATTCAAAAATTATTAGACGTCGGCAAACTCCAGTATCATAAAAATTTTTCCTCTTTATTAATTGATGACAAAAATTGTTTGCCAAGTTTTCATTAAAAAAAAAAAAAAAAAAAAAAAAAAAAAGTAGTTTTATTATAAAAACAAATGGACGTTGAAGTTTAAATAATAAAGCATTCGATAAAATCTATTTATAAATTCGAACGTCCCAGAAATTTAGTAACTCAGTAGTGTTACGATTTCCATAGCATCAATAGTCTCTACAATAAAGCCTAAAATTAAACAGTCATCAAAGAAACCGCGCTGTCAGTATTATAAAATAAATAATAACAATATTTTCACTAAGCTTCCATCACCTAATTATATAAATTAAATACTTATAACTCCTCTACTTGGCATCGTGTCAATAAAATCAAGAAAATGTGAATCAACAGCAGCATGTACAAGATACAAACATATGTAACATTACTGTAAACATATTGCAAAACAAAAGAGGAGACAAGTGAGTGTACGGACGCGTGTGCGGATAAAACAAAGCAAAAAAAAATAAATTAATGAAATAAATATAAGAGGATAAAAAAAAAAACTTGAAGGTGATTGAACGTTCGTATCGACGTTGGCATGTCAGATCGTCGCGACGTACGTTCGAGTGTGATCGATAATTCGCCGAGAGCTAGAACTTGATTTTTTCTTATTTTTATCTTTTTTTCGTAATAATAATAAAAAATAGTAATAAAATCCTGGGATTTATCAAACAACAAAAGCTCAGAAGTAATAGTTGGAGTAAAAAATAAACCAGATAAGAGGAAAAAAAAATAAATTAGGTAATAACAGAAAGGAGAAAAAAAAAAGGAAATAGCATGGCTCTGTTTTCGGGGGGTAATGGGCCACCGAGGACCTCCCAAAACAGTCCTGGGCCATCAAGTACACCATCAAGACAAAGAAGTCTCAAAGACCGGCTTCGTGACGGCATCACAACTGGATTTAATTGGCAGTGAGTAGAACTCTATCTCACCTATGACCTTATGAAAAATAAAAATATTAATTTATACATAATGACAATGATAATAATATGACTAACGTGGTTTTTTCCACCACTTGATATTAATTTCATAAATTAATAAATATTTATTAATTTACTTTTTTAAAAACTGTCTTATCTGCCTGCGAGACCGAGTAGATGAGAATACCAATAGTCAGATGGCGCCCTAACGTCTCTTAATTAAAAATTTTATTGCTCAAATTACATAATAATTAAACGTCGCTTAACTGCTAAACAATTTTCATTGACTTTTTTTTTTAAATCCCAGTAAGTGATGAAAAATTTTGGATCTGCAGAGATCGAAGCAGAGGTAGCTGACCGTTTTTATTAATAGTAATAAATGTAAATTAAATGTATTAAGTTCTCATTATTATTCATGTCAGAAGTGTATTTAAAATGAATAAATTAAATTTATTGGTCATGTGTTTTTGTTCTCGAAGCCTCCTCAGTTTGTCAGGTCTGTTGGTTTTAATCTTCGGAGACATTTTCGTACATTTTTAGTCAGGACACAGAAAAAAATAAATTTTTTTTCGCTCCATAAATTTTTTTCTGGTATAAAGAAAATTTTCAGGTAATTTTCAATCACAGCTCCATCTATTTTTGGCCAAAAAATTAAAAAAATGCATATTTTCAAACCTCTTTTTTTTTTTTTTTTTTTTTTTTTTTTTTTTTTTTTTTTTAATATTCTACTCTGGCGCATTTAAAAATATGATCTTTTCTTTCATAGAAAATAAAATTTTTACGAAATTATTAATTCATATTCTTAAGTGCGCTGAAGAGTAGAATATTTTCAAAAAAAAAAAAAAAAAAAAAAAAATTGATCGCATAATTTTTCGATTTTTTATGTCCAAAAATAGGTGGAGCTGTGATTGTAGGAAAATCCTTTTTTTCTGTGTAGACTCCTTAAACGAATCTTTTGTCTATGTTGGTAATCCTGAAATTTACGTCAAAGGGTCTCTGGTCCAATGGAATGTAACTCTGGTGCTGGTAGCAACATAACATTAAAGGCGTGGGTTTTCGGTTTGAAGATGGAGGAGTTGGATTATAGATAAAGATAGAATGAGACCTTTCGTGGCGTTTCGAGGACACGTTGTCGGTTAGGTGGTCTACCAACAGGAACTTCCATATACATGTATATATATAATTTAGTATTGATGTGATGTACATCCCAACGGAGAATAGTGACCTTGCCACCAACTCCAACAAGACAAAGCGACACGCGACAGACTTGATGTATAAGATGATAGACATATCGACTTTACTGCTGCTCTCTCTTTTATGTACGAATTTATCAATTGAAAATAGAAAACAACAACTTTAAACAATACACAACATACATGTTCTCTAATGTTATAACATCAAGGAGAATATAAAACACTATACTACACTACAGTATTGACGGACGGAAGAATGACTTTAGTCCATTGTTGAAATTGATAAAATGGTTATTGTTCGTTTATCAATTTTCATTTTATTGTTACTCTGTGCTCAACAATGTGCGTCAATATGACGGCCTATATTATTCATAGAAATCTGAATAAATTCTCGACAAACTCCTTTTTTTCAAAGCGCATGCACGTGACTAACGTGTGTATACTGTAAAAAAAGCGGCGTTAACCCGCATGAAAATACCATATATGATAAACATATATGGAAAAATATATAATCAATATGGGACCATATAAGTGGCCAAAAACGATGTATTTTTTCTTATATATCATATAGTAAGTTTTTATATAATTAATTATATATGTAAGTTTATAAGTTAATACATGTATTATATATATTTATAATCATATATGTAAACTTATATGTTAGCGCATATATGTATTACATATATTGATAATTATATATGTAAATTTTTAAGCTAGCACACATATATGTATATTTTGAACACAATGTTTGAATCTTATAACAGAGGAAGACAGAAAAGAATAGATTTGATTTATTCTTATATATATGGGACTTATATGATTCTATATATCAAAACATATATAAAAATTTATAAAGTTAAATACATGGTACATATATCGTGGCATATAATGATGAATTATATATGTATTTTTATTTGTTTCCATATATATAAATAATATATTGAAGTTATACGAAAATATATGAAATCATATAAGAGAAAACATATAAAAATATAATAAAATCGGCCAGAATCTATATATAGTTTTATATAAGATTTCATGTATTGTCACATATATAGTTATATCTGTAACATATTTTTTAATATATATATATATATATATATATGTTTACCACATATGGTATTTTCATGCGTGAAAATGAAATAACAGTGTAGGCGGTGTTATTTTAACACCACTTTCAGTGCTGAAATTTAACACCGAAAATTTTAACACCTACACCACCTAGACTTGTCCCGGTTATTTTTTTACAGTTTAAATATGATTCGCACGTAACTCGTAATTCAGAATGAAGAGCTAAATTTTGTATGATTAAATTATCGAAGGAAGTTGCAATGAAAGAGAGCAGGTAGAAAAATAGATTTTGATTTTGCTGAATTTGCCATTTTTACTTACGAATGAGGATGAGAGATTTTTTTATCAAGACGTTTTATAGAACCAAGGACGAGCATCTTTTGAAAGAACTGCAAGAATATTAATATTTAAAACTCAAGTGCATCTTTGCTTGGTAAAATTAAGTTCGAGTGGTTCGACAAATTTACAAGTACATTTTTTATCTCCTTTTCACATCCTTAATATATATTTATATTGTGTAAATAATAAATATGTATCAAGGCTCAGGCATTTAAATTATAATAAATGACAAAGCGGTTTTTATAATTGATTATTTTAAAATCCAACCCAGGTTTTATTAATTTAAATCATTGAAATGTCATTAAAAAATAATAATAACAATTTAAACACGCGTGAAATAATATTTTTGAACTTTATTGCCGTTTAAAAGTAAAAGATTTTTATAATGTTTAATTTATTGAGACCGCAATGTTTGATCGGCATTAAATATAATAAACATCCCATAAAAGCAATAGTAATGATATAAAGATAATGGTAATTGTACATAACCGGTTAATAATTAACATGCGCAGAAAAGTATTAAAAAACGATTTTCAAAAACCAGTTATCAAAACTGAGAAGTTACTCTGAGATAAAAATAATCAGATAATAAATCCGTGGCGTTGTTCTCATTTATCATTAATATATATTATATATATTATATGTATGTATATATTTATGTGTATAATGGTCTCTTTTATAATTAATTGTTAAGAAGAGAAAAGGCTAAATGCAAAAAGCTAAATGAGGCCTTGCTCTCCAGTTTTAACGTTTTATCAAAGTTTATAAATCAGACATTTGGATGTATAGTTTGCGAGCACGAATTAAAGACCTTGGCCTGGATTATTACCTTCCATTCTCGTTTAATACCAACACAACACAACAGAGTGATACACTTTCGCCAAAGTTTATAATAATGATTATTCACAGATATACCGACATTAACATTATCTTAGTGCTCTTTTACTCACGCACGTTATAATATATCCTAACGCATTTGCCCGGACGGTGAGTGATGATCGCGTGATGTCTGTTCATCAATTTATGCTTGTCCATAATATTTTTTTTTATTTGAAAGGGTTAAAAAATTATTGCAATAATAAATAGCAGTATCTGATTTACGATCATTTGGGCATAATTTTTATGAAATCTCAAATAATTATGCAGGGTTTAAATTTTCTGTACGTGCTCTCGATAAATTTGCAGAGGCCGACTGGTTTTTGCAGCCTGATGTGTAAGACAAGAAGTTGAGAAGAGGAGAGACATTAAATGTGTGTATTTGCAAACATGTGGATTTCTGTATAAATGTCAGAGATATAGTTTAGCAAGAGGAAGGAAATGACTTGAAGCCACATTGTGCAATTTGGGTCGCCTAACTCAGTCATTTAATGATAACATCAGCATCAAGGATAATGTCCGAATATTCATCGCGTCGTTACCCTGAATTCAGATTGACCAGACCGGACTTGTTTAGCTTTGGAGTTTAGGTTACATCATAGGGAAACATGCACGTGCATATGCAGACACTCAATCTGTCGATTTTTCGATATCCATCAGCAGACAGACATTTGTGTAATCGGTTCATCGATTTACGTCTGCATTCAGGTCGTAAAGCGGTGAAAAATTTTTTAATTAATTTTAGATTTTTTGCTGGCTGGTTTCTGAAACTAACTTGTGTTACGAGGGTTTGTTTACACACGAATCACGTAACTGATGTCGTAACTGGGGATGGAATTTTACACGGAAATGCGACTGATTGAAAGGCTTCTGGTTTTATAGGATAAACAAGATTTATATTTGGGAATAGGAGAATTAAATGAGGAAAAATATAAATGTAATGTAATAAAGTCTAATAAGAGATGAATTTTATGTGGTCAGGTAAAAAAAAAAAAAAAAAAAAAAAAAGGATAAAAACAATAACTTCGAATTTTTTGAAAATCGACGATTGTCTTGGCGGGAAATTCAAATTTTTTTTCTACACTTTAGTGAGCTAGTTTTTCCAAAAGACTCAGGATGGCTCCAAAAGCTGCAAAAATCCAACTGACGTCATAGTTTTGGACAGAATCGCATTCTAAGAAATTCTGCAGAAACTCAATACCCACAATTAGGAAAATCTCTACTATTATTAGACATCTGATGCACACGTGCTCTGCTGCAAAAAATATAAAAATCTAGACCATTATTAGACATCTGATGCGCATGTACTCTGTTGAAAAAAATTAGAAAAATCTAGAAGATAAAAAGAGAGCTTGGAAAGCAATTAAGTGACGACCTTCCGACCCTTGGATATTTTCTCTCTGGCAAAAGAAATTAAGTCTCGACGAACAGTTGAAGTAGTTTCTGGGGTTGCTTCTCTGGCAGTAGAATTAAAGTCAATTGTCACAGAAAATTAGTCTCCGAGGACATTGGACATGTCCGTCAATAGCTCACTCCTCATCAGAGGAATTATTATTTTTGTAAGCAACAATAACACACAATATTTATGTACCTTGAGATGTCTTGTATCGACTTGACCTCTGGTTCGATCTCCGTACAAAGATCGTTGACCTTCATAAAATGCTTACTCGTCGTCTGAAATTAATTTAAAGGATCTATAAAAAAATGCATCTTTTTTTTTTTTTTTATTTTATCATCAGAGGATAAAGGGTTTAAAAAATATCAGACGAAAAATCGCTGATGATTAAAAAATTATTGATTTAATTTTCTCTGCTAAAGTTTACTGTCATAAAACTCCGAGATAATCAAAGTTTGTTAATAAGGATAGAAGTTGATAGTGAATGGGACGCACATCGTCGACGACAAGATACTTGAGAGAAGATTTCGAGCTTCAGAATCCAGATTACTATATTATACATCTATATATTTTGTGCAAATATATATATGTATTATTAAACGTGACATTGTATAAAATAGGTCAAATGCATATTATCTTGTATCTACATCTACATACATTTTAAAATGTACATCCGCGATACAAGAGTCCTCAACGTCATATAAATCAAAATATTTAGCGAAACTGTTTTTACAATTAAATCCCATCTGACATTGACCTTTTTCCGACTCTTCACGCGCCGCTTTATTTTTCCTCTCCCTTTTTTTTTTTTTTAATGGAGATTAAAAAAAAAAAAAAAAAAAAAAAGTTAATCGTAAATTGTTTTCACTCCGGCGATGCGTATCTTGACATATTTTTTTAAAGCCCTCTTTTATATTTTTTATCTCCTCTCTCAGCGAACAATAACAATGAGCATTAAAAAATAAAATCCGAGGATACTTTTTATGTAATAAAATCCTATTTAGATACTATTTAGCGGGCATGAGCAGTATGTCATTATTATGGCTGCACTATACACTAGACTAATAGCCTAATGAGTTTAATTATCCTGAGATATTAAACCGCCGGTAAATATATTACACATAAAATACTTAAATTAAGTATTATGTTGGTTAGCATACATGTGTTCCCTAAGTAAGTTTTAATATTTACGGTACATTTTGTTATTTTTCGGGTAAAACTCGTGTTGTTTATTTATTAATTTAAAGTTAGAGGAAACTTGTGTATTATGTTGACATGAGTATTTAGTATCGCGATTATGTTTTATTTGAAATAGTGCATCGTGTGTCTTTGAGACATCTGGTTGTCGAGCGATCATCGAATTACATCCGGTAGCGGACAACACACACTTGTAACATGACTTGTGACTTTGTATTATTGTTGCTATATTAAATGCATATATGTAGTTGATAATACGATATACGACACATGTGTGCTGGTAATAATGTCGGCATAACATTACGGAGAAACGTGCTGAAAACATAACTTAATTATTCATCATTTATTTACGCTTTTGTCAATACATATGTGCATAATGTTGTTCTCATTAATGATTATTAAATTTATAAGTATCTTAGATCATCTTTATTATTATTATTATTATTATTATTATTATTATTATTATTATTATTATTATTATTATTATTATTATTATTATTATTCTTGTTATTAAAAGAATTATGGTTTTACTGATCTGTTTAATTGAAAATATTTTTTAGAATCTATATTACATATCGATACTGCCATTCTAATATGCCCTATTCCACAAAATTTGACATTTTAACTTTTTTTGAAAAATGGAATCATTGTAACAATGTGCAGCATATGTAAAAATTTTCGAGGTCAAATTGTTTATTTAATATTTTTATATAAATATTCTAATATATCATATCCCACACACAGACTTTCGCGCATTCAAATATGTCATACCACAAAATTTGATATTTTCACTTTTTTTGAAAAATGGAATCATTGTAACAATGTGCAGCATATGTAAAAATTTTCGAGGTCAAATTGTTTATTTAATATTTTTATATAAATATTCTAATATATCATATCCCACACACATTTTCGCGCATTCTAATATGTCATATCCCACTTTTGTATAGGTTTAGTCACGCTCAACATTTTTGATTTTAAGTTAATTAACGACATAAGTAAGAAGGTAATGATGCATAATTTTTGACTCTTCTTACAGCATATAATTCAAAATTATCTATTCACTACAAGTGCCTGTATTTTATGAAAACATGAAAATAAATTTTTAGGTTATACTAATGTAAGCATAATACAAATAATTTTTTTTTTGCCAACTGTGAAAAGTTTTTATCGTCTTCTGAAAAATTTACCAAATGTGGGATAGGGCATATTAGAATCAATATGTGATTACATGTAGATTAATAATGCTAAATGCATTATTTTATATGCGCACTGTAACCTTGTAATCATACATTAATTGAATATAATTTAATTTCTAAAGTTGTTAATACCATAAATACGGTTTTGTCCCGAATAAATGTATACGACAGTGCGCATATAAAATAATTCAATTTAGCATTATTAATTCACATGTAATCACTCATATGTAGTATAGATTCTAAAAAATATCATCAATTAAACAGATTTGTAAAGTCGTAATTCCTTCGATGATAAATATAACAAAGTCTGATCGTTAAGTAGATTTTTCATCGAAAATTATTATTATTAATTTTATATTTTGAGTAGGTGACTAAGTATCTAAAGCTTTTATTTACCGGAAGCTATTAGACTTAATACCTATTAATAAAACTCATAAAATATGTTTTGATTTTTATTTCAAATGTATTCGAGTTTAAATATAGAAAAAATGTGTTTATATAGTTTTTCTATTATGAAATACTGCGCTTGGAAAATCGCGCATAAGAAATGTGTATTTAAATAATTCATAGAGAAATAAAAATATGTAATAACGGTAATGTATATGGATATGTAATTTTATTAGCATTACATAATGGAAAACACCTTAGTACTGAAACAAACAGATAGATAGTTTGAGGGTTGTTTAGATTTATTTTATGTTTCAGTGCTTTTATACATGCAATCCCGGTCTATTAGGTAATATATATATTGACAGAACAATAATCTGATTTATTTATCGAAAAGCTGAGGCAAAATGGACGAAATAATATTCTGCGATGTACCAAAGACTTGATTGCTCGCTTTTATAGAGAAATGGTCGTAAAATCTTATATTAACAATTTTAGTTACCTTATTTGATGATGGAAATATAAAAATCTGTTATCGCTTCGTCATGTTAAAGATGTCCGTCTTTTGAATAGTGAATTTTCGTATGAATAAATAATAATATTTTTATTAAGGATTCTCTAGTATTTGTCTAGGATTTGTCTAGGATTGTCAGAGAAATAAATTTTTCTAAGTTTTCTCTAGGATTTGTCTAGGATTTGTCTAGGATATTTCTAGGATTTTCAGCGAAACAAATTTTTCTAAGTTTTCTCTAGGATTTGTATAGGATTTGTCTAGGATATTTCTAGGATTTTCAGCGAAACAAATTTTTCTAAGTTTTCTCTAGGATTTGTATAGGATTTGTCTAGGATATGTCTAGGATTTTCAGCGAAATGAATTTTTCTAAGTTTTCTCTAGGTTTTCTCTAGGATTTGTCTAGGATACGTCTAGGATTTTCAGCGAAATAAATTTTTCTAAGTTTTCTCTAGGATTTGTCTAGGATATGTCTAGGATATGTCTAGGATTTTCAGCGAAATAAATTTTTCTAAGTTTTCTCTAGGATTTGTAAAGGATTTGTCTAGGATTTGTCTAGGATTGTCAGAGAAATAAATTTTTCTAAGTTTTCTCTAGGATTTGTCTAGGATTCAGATAAGTCTTCGAAAATAACGCTAGTTCGGAAAAGTGAAGGAAGAAAATAACACTATCATCTAGAAGTTGCTTTACAGAAAAAACAAAATTGTGAGTGCTAACAAATAACAACGTTTAGGTCAAATTTTGTTTTAGTAAGAAATTTGTACCCATTAGTAAGTTCCTTGTGTACTTTGGATCTTCAGCTGAAAGGGGAACTGTTTAAATTGAATTTGTACGGTATTGAATAATGGATAAAGTATTTTTTTTGTTATATAAATGTGGAGAGGTGAAGGTATCTTATCCTTTACCTTAGAAGCATATATTTATATATATATATTAGTAATATTTATTTGAATATTTTTCCAATAAATAAATTTTTAGCATATCAATTTGGCAAACCCTTAGGAATATTTACTTCTTGATTCGATCTTCAGGTTCAATACACACAGGAGACCCATGACCACTTTTATCCCGTCTCTTCTGCAATAGAGCTCGAAAAGTTGTGCGGCCACGCAGAAATGAAACCACTCGTCCTAACCTTTGCTCACTAACTTCTTGAGCAAGACTACGACTCTTTGAAGTTAGCATTCGAGCATTGTTATAAACTTTTATCCGGTTATTTATTTTTTTGTCTTATATATAAAGAAAAAAAAATAAATTGAATGGAAAACAAGAAGTAAGTTAAACTTTTACGATACAATAGTTTACTCAATGAACAAGAGAAAATCCAGTTGTTGAATTCAGATATATTTTATAAATATATGTAAATAAACAAGCAATAAAATTTGACATTTAGGATATAAAAATCAATGTGAATTCAACGAGAGAATTTATTGGGAAAATGAAAGATGGCTTCTTGATCATCATATTTTACTTTTTCTTCAACCTTCCGGGAATTCTATTTTAAGATTCAGAGCTACATCTCAATGAATGGGAACCACTCGGTGCGTTTCAGATTCTGTAGAGAAACAGGTTTCTCGTCTCATCTGCTTGTGCTTCTGCGCAACATCATATCATCTTTACTCATTTTTTTACAACCACTAAAAAACAGCTACTCTTATTCAAACCTGTTTCCATAATATTCCAATAATGTATTTACATTTTTTTTGTTCATAAAATTAAATATTCCAAATATGTATTCTATCGTTCATTTGCTGAAAACAACTATTTCTACAAAAAAACACAAACAAACAATATTTACAAATTAACGCCTCCTAGGTACTAATAGGAGGTCGGCGGTTCGATTCTCTCTTCAGCTTTTTTTTTTTTCAATCAAATTAAATATAATTTTTTCAAAATTAGCATCATCTGGGTCGAAAAAATAACTTGATTTGAAAAACATATTTTAAGATATGAAAACTCATTTGGTTTTGACGATTTTGACCAAGTTGTCTTTACTTAATATCGACTTCCGCTAACTAAGTCAAATTTGACTTGGATTTGAATTAGATGACCTAAATCTCATTGATGTCAAATCCAACTCAAACTTGACTTGAATTTGACTCCGTTAATAAATTTTTACTTGGAGAAAAATGTTGGCTCAAAACTTACCAATTTTTATGATTTTGTCGACCAAACTCAAAACAGGAAGTGAAGCATCTAAATTATTATGCTCATAAGGAAAATTATTATCACAACATTGCTACAAGCGAGAAACTTATTGATAAGCTTTAATAACAATCACTTTCATACATTATAATAATTGGAATGCGGCATAATAAATTTTTGGATCCACTTCCTGTTTAAAGTTTGGTCGACAGCATAATAAAAATTGGCAGGTTTTGAGCCAATTTTTCTCGTGTGAAAAAAGTCATATTGAAATTAAAAAAAGTAAGTGTAGCCCAAAAAGTCAAAATCGAGTTATTTTTTTGATCCGAGCAGTGCCCAGTAAAAAAAAAATTCATACTATAATAAAAAATGATTATTTATTTTTATGAATTTTTCCGTCTACGCAGATGCATACAAATTCCAATAAACTGTGACAGGGAACTAAGATTGGAAACAGATGCTTTATAAGGTATATAATAAATCAGGTGAAAGAACGCTGGTGAATTTTTGTCGATTAAACATTCACTCCACGTATTTCCTCAGTGAACTGAACAATAGTTGCAATCATTAAAATACCTCACATTAACTCGTTTTATAATTTTCTTACTGGACTCGCAGTTAAATCCCCATTTAATATTTTTCTTATGAATAAAAAGAAGCCTTGGAAAATTTGAATTTACTTCCTCTTACATTGTTAAGTCTCAAAATCGGATAATTTCAATAACAAACTAAACCATGAATGTTTTTTTTTTCTGTTTCAGGTAAGTTTTATTGTTACCGCAATATTTACATCTTCCAGTACGTAAGTATGTTTTTTTAGCACGCATTAGTTATCTGTGAATTATACTTTTTCTTTTGGAATTCTTTATTTACACGTTGCAAATACCAATCAGATGGAGCGGAGATAAACCTGCTACGCAACTTCTGTTGAAAATATTTTGTTTCTAAAAATTCATATTTATGATTATTAATATTATTTATTTTTTAAATTAAATTTATAGTTGTGCCAGTTTCTGAATTAATTTATAAAAAATTTCATCGATTATTTCGATCTACACATTACCTAATTTGAATGCAATTTAGATAATTACGTAACGCTTGAATTAACGCAGCTGACACTCCTGTGTACGTATTGTGTAAAATATAACCTCAAACTATATACAATAAATATAAATACAGATATATTTGTATATAACGGGCTGTATTTTACGTTGTGATAAATTTAGTTCCCATATATCATCGCATCTGTTGAGATATGAATTATTTTCTGTTGCTATACTAGAGGAAATGCGTCAAAGGGAATTGTAATAATTCTCTGTTTATATTCTTTTTGTTTTTTGGCAATTTTCCCTGTACAGTACACATTAATGTCGAAAAAATATTTAATATTGTACTGTTTGATTATTAGTATAATGATCAAAAATTGTTTTTCATCTTTTTACGATCGAACGCTAAAATTATTTTTGTTTAAACATCTTGTTCTCGTGGCAATAAATTTAACTGGAGAAGGGTTGTGTTATATGAGGATGCTAAAGAAAATATTTTTTTTTTTTTAACAAAATGGAGAATCTTAAAAATAATGAACACAAAAATTGCTTCTTCTTCCTTATAAAATTTAGATAAAAATTTTTTATTTGAATTTTCGTGAAAATTACGGTTGCAATAGAAGTAAAAAGTAAAAGTTTCAAAATTTTTTCATAAAATAATTTTTTTTAAATAATTATTCTTGGACGTCTTTTAAATTTTTCAAAAATACTGAATACGAGGACATTAAGGAAAAAAAACATTTTTTTTTTTTTTTTTTTCATTTGTAACTATTCAAGTATAAATTTTTTTTGGATTTTCATAAGAAATAGGATTGTAATATAATTATAAATCAAAAGTTTTAAAAATTGTTCAGTAAGTAAAATTTTCAAAAAATGATTTCTGGGCATCTTTCAAATTTCCTAAAATTACTGAATACGATGTTAAGGAAAAAAAAACTTTTTTTTTTATTTTTGGGCAAAATCGGAAATCTTCAAAAAAATAAGAACAAATTTTTTCTATTATTTGTAACAAAATTAAAATAAAAAATTTTTTTTGAGTTTCTATAAAAAATATATTGCAATATAATTTAAAAGTCGTTTCAAAATTTTATTACAAAATAATAATTTTCAAAAAATGAGTCAGGTCATCTCTCAACTTACAAAAAAACAATAAAACGCACTTTAAAAAATTTTTAAGTTTCAATTTATACCCAACACTATCTCGAATTGAAAAAATTTTCTAGTTGTTACTCAAATTGAAAAATAGAAAAAAATAAACTATTTATTGAGAATCGTTATCAAGAGAGTATGTCGTTCAATAGCTCGTTATACCTTGACCCGAAAAAAACTGCTGGCACCTGGTACAACCGTACAAAGTGTGCTCTTGCGTTGTTAATTATTCTCCATAATTGCCTGAGAAAAGCTACTGTGACATCTCTTTTTTTATTTATTAACAATAAAAAATAAATAAAATACAATAAGTTAATCAACGTACAAATATTTTTCTGTCTCGCACATTTAAGAGATAGCACTTGAAATTATTATCTCCAACAAAGATAACCGAGTACTAGTCTGCAGCGATATGATAAATCATTCGTATTACGCCGTATTTTAAATTATTTAATTCCATCACCTTTTTTTATTGCTATATTTACTTAGAACTTTTTTTTCTGGTAAACTAAATTTAAAAACAGATTTTTTATCGACTTTTTATGTGTAATTTCGTTTTATTTTTTAAACTGTGAATCATTATTATAAATTCTCAGTTAATTAAATATTTTTAAACAAATGTTTAAATTCTGTGGTTTTATAAATAAATTTTTTTAGTAAATAAAAAAATAAATCACGAGATTTATTTATAATTATTATTTTTTTCTCTGCAAATAAATTTAATATTATGTGTTCTTCACACAATAAAGCTTTGATTTCACGTGACAATAAACCGCTAATCCACAGATAGAGAGTAATTAATTAAACATAATAATTATAATACACTAATAAAAAAAATTTAATTATTTAAGACCGTCAGAGAAATTTTATTTTAATTATTTATAATAAAAAAAAAAAAATATCAATCATATTTTTTTTTTATTTGTTATCAATTTTATCAATAAAGCTATTTTTATTATGTCATATAAATCAATTGGATGGAATTAAATAAAATGAAATTATGACGTTAGGATATAAATAAAATAATAATATTAAATAAAGATCGTTTGTTAAAATAATAATATTTTTTTAAACTAAAATCGGACGTGCAAAATGATAGAAACAATTTTCCAATTAATATGCGGTAATTAAAGAATTGCAACAAATAAAAATATTCTCCTACGTGGATGATTAATTGAATTAAATCCAATTGACCTCGACGGAAAATATCACATGTACACGCATATTTTTAGCAAAAAAAAAAAAAAAAAAAAAAAAAAAAAAAAAAAAAAAAAAAAAAAAAAACAATTTTTTATATTTACCAATTAATTATAAAAGCATCAAACGATTGATTCAAAACAATAATATATAAATAAATATATGATGAAATTTCTTTATTATTTGTCATCTCAAAAATTCTAATGCGTTATCTATATTTTTTTAACTTATTATCTTTATATATATTTTTATTGTTTCAATAAAATTATAAAAAAGAGTTTATCAAAAAAAGCCTAATTTCGACTTATCCATTTTGATCTCGCGGTAGAAAATTAGGGTGGGGGTGCTCCCGAGTGTAATATCAACAACGAGCACCACATGAGAGAAATAAAAAAAGTGAGAGAGAGGGTAGCAGTGAACAAGTAAAAAGAGTTAGAAAGAGACAGTAAGTTGGTCTCAACGTATAAATAAACGCCGGCATGTTCGCTCGCGCTTAGTACCGCTGTATTTTATGCTCGAACCACCACACGGAGAACGTTTTGTACGTTATACCATACTATATACTATATACTGTTCGTTTTTCATTGCGCGACATAACATCGCCTGGAGCAATTGAGTTACAGAAACAACTAATTCTTAGTCTATTCAAAATTACACTTAAAAATTATTATTACAAAGAATTTCATTGTAAAAATGAATATATTCAATGAAATATGAGTGTTCGTGGTTATTTATGAACGGGTATATTTATTAGTGATATAAAAATGATTGATCGGAGTAAATTTCTCGAGCCAAGTGTTGGAAATTCATTTAGTGAAATTATTTCACGTACTGAGTTGCTAAGAAACCGGTAGAGAAACGAGACCATTATCATTAACGTGTCTATATTTATATATTTATATTAATTAATATAATAAAGCTTCTAGATTGTTCGACTAAATCCAATAAAATTTAAATAAAGAGTAATTTATATAAATAAACAAAATTTAAAATAATTATTTAATGATTAAAGTACGACGAAGAATTTCGTGATGATTTAGATCCGGTTGTGAAGAAAAAAACATTGGCCTTTTCAAGGCCGACTACATTGGCTATCGTCTGTTCACCTCGGAATACAGAGACCAAGACACCACGAACATCTTCGATGACTCGTTGTCATAATATTTAAATCTACCGCCTTTTACATTATTTTTATGACGAAAATTACGGAGTTATTATCGGTGGGAAAAAATATAAAAGTACTAAATAGGGAAGTAAAGTGTAAATTAAGTATCTCCGGGTCGGGAACGAGCAATCGCGGGCCAACGCACTCGACCTAGCGGTGTGCAAAGTGAAAAGGCGGTCGTAGAGGCCGCGGCTTTCACCGAAGGATTTAACGCCGCTTGCTTGGATTCTATATGTACACTGTAACTATTTCCAGTGGCCTCCAGTTCACTTACACGGCACATAACAGCCTCTGTTGGAGTTTTTTTGCGATTAAAATAACCGATATGACATGAAAATTTTGTAATATTTTTTTTTGTGGTAACTGATAAGGTGCGCGAGTGGCTTCGAATATTATTATTATTAAAAAAACTCATAAGAGAAATCGGAGTAATGATTTAAAAAATAATGGAGTCGATCAATGAAAAAAATTGAAAAAATTTGAATTTTCTTGAAATAAAAAAATAAATAAAAGTGAAAAATAGCATGGAAATGTTCATAACAGAATCACCAAATGGACCGGCGGTCTCTAAATTCGCCTCCACAAATTCAATACCCTTAAGCTTAGAAGAGGCAAGCGTACCAGTAACCCCTGGTATTTTACGAGATGGTAAAGCGCGACGTCACAGTGTCCTGGAGGACTTAAAAGCACGTCGTGACAGTTTATTCCAACGTGCAAGGCGTGCCAGTATCTTTGAGGAGAAGGATAAATACAAAGACAAAGAGAAAAATAAAGAGAAAGATAAAGACAAAGACAAAGATAAAGACAAAGAAAATAAAGATAAGCGTCGCAGTAGCGAGGGCGCCAGACGTGGTTCGGTATTCTACGTTTCTGACGACCTTCTTGAGGAGAACCAAGAAGTTTTAGCAAATGAGAATGTTATTAGAGAACGTGAGGCCAAAAAGGGACGACGAAAATCCTGGCATCCTTTGGTGAAAACGCCAAAATCTGACCGCAAGCGCAAGAAAGGCCTGTCTGGGATATCTTCAGAAGCTGGTAGCGCAGAAGCCCTCTACACTGGCAGACAGAAACGACTGTCATGGTGGAATATCTTTGTACCGGACTCGGTATCCAGGTAGCCTACTATTTTATTTTGAATTTATTGTCCGTGTGCTCCACTTGTGAGTGTTGATAAAAAGGCTTAATATTGTCAAAGTTGTGGATCAAGGCGACGAATTATAAACTTATAAATTACGCGCATTAACTGCAGTGTTTAGTGTAACACTGCAAGAAGCTAATGTGATGTACAAGATCATATGATGAATTATTGTTTGATTGGTTAGATCATGGCAACTGGCGACACATTCCCAAGACATAAAAGTACCGACAGACACTGTACAGTACGTGATCTGACGAATTAATTGACAGGATACGAATGAAAACAACCGACATACCAATTTCATTGATTCAAACCCTCTTTCGTTTATCAAAAATGGTCTTAGAGAGCTAGTTCGTACTTTTTAATTTTTACAACACGCCATTAAAATTAATATTTTATATGAAATACACGACAAACGGTACTTTTTTTCTTATTACTGGTACAGTTTTAGATAAAAAAAAATTTGGACCTGTTCTCGACCAGAAAATGCTGGATCATGTAATCTCAATTTTCGGATTTTTTTTTTTGAATGATAAATTATAAAAAAAAAAATGGACTTATAGCTTTTTTAATTTTCTACATGTGCATATTTTTAGTTTATTTTTTTTTTGTAATTATGTATTTAAAAAAAAATTCAAAAATTGTTAACTTCAAGATCATCAAAAATTTCATACATGACATTAAAATTGAGATTGTAAATAAAATCCATAAGACAAACGATACTTTTCCTCTTGTCTTAAAAATTACAGAACGTCATCAGCTGGGAAACCACTAGCTCGGAAATTACGTCTATTTTTCTCAATATTAATTTAACAATTAAATTAATCTTCGTGACTCGTTTCCTTCCGTACTTTAAAAATAATATTTATTTTTTTAATTTTTCATTCTTCTCCTTCTGAAACACGCTTTGATGTATTGAATTAATAATACATAAGCTCGGATCATGGAATTCCTCATGCTAACGACCGGTTTCTTCTCTATTGTCAGTCCGCCGTTATATTAAAATTTTTATTTTATTTTTGACATTCAATTTTATGAGAGAACTATTGCACAGAGTACTCGTTACTTTGACGGTTTGTAATCCACATATATATTGTTACACTTGCGGAGAAAATTTATATCACGTAACGGACAGAATACGGATATTACGTAATAATTAGTTGAGGTGCAGCATTTAATAGTACACAGGCTTACTCGTGTCATTAGTAATCGATACATTTTTTAATTAACTAAAAATAAAATAATTTATTCGCTTTTTATAAACAATAACATTATTTTTAAATTATCTATTAATATTAATATGCAATAAAAATAGCACGTGCTTGGATAGATAAACCGCCGGGTTATTACGTCGGCAATATCGCAAATATTTATATAAATATACATATATATGGCGATTGTTACGTTAATCAGTCCCTGGTTGATAAAATTGTTTATTAAACAGAATGATACGAGAGATTGAGTAATGTGTGCAGCAGTCAAGACATTACTAGCATTTTAAAACTCGTCCTCATGCACATGCATGTACTCATACATATGTATATTTAAGACACATATTCATATTTATCTTCCGTATCAAGTTAATTGAACGCAAAACATCAACAACAATAAAATACTCCCAGGATAACAGGAAGCAATTTAGTGTTTTTCGTTGTAATCGATAGTTTACTCAAAATTATAGTTGAATTTATTTACAATAACAAAAACAACATCTGCTGTTTTATTGCTTTTTAATGATATAGATAACAGCACTAATTGTGGTCACTGCTCTATTTCTAGACATTTAATACTTTATTTTAATTTATTATTTAATTTATATTTTTTGTGGCCCCAAAGTGAGCAATAAGGTGACAGGACTAAATATCCATGACAAAATTATCCATTAATCTTAATATCCACATCAAAAATATCTAAGAGACATAAAATTCACATGAAATCCCTGAAAAATTGTCATATGCATGTACACAGAAAAAGCGGATTTCTGGGCGCGAAAAATATTTCACATTTTAAATTGAATACAAAAGTTTTCTTAGGATTAGAAAAAATTTTTCGCTCCAATAAGTTTTGTATTGCCAAAAAAACTTTATGCAAATTTTTTTGGGCAAAAAAATCATGTTTTTCTGTGTACAATATTAAATTTTTCATGGATTTATGTCTTATGGATATTTTTTATGTGAATATTAAGACTCATGAATAATTTTTACATAGTTGTTTAGTTGTGTAACCGACCAAAAATGGTACCGTCGCCCTAAAGACAAAAATTTAGATAGCCAAGTTCAAATGATAAAAAAAAATTTTGATGTATTGATAAAAAATATTAAAAATAATTCAACGAAACGTCGCTTAGTGGTAAGTGGCGTCGATTTAGCTGGAGCGAATCCCGATTCCGATTCAATATTAAATCCTATGGCTGTAGGTAAAAGCGTTTGGTTGCATGGAATTTGCTCAATGCTCTCCCACGATTCACGATACATACCTATATCTAGTAAAATATATATATATATATATATATATATATATATATAACATGTGCTTTCTACATACATATTCACATAAGCTTGATAAACTCGACAGCGATCACTCGTGCGAAACGTTCAGCATCAATTCGTTCGGTTGCCGATCTCACACTCTGCGTCAATGCGAAATCGAAATTCTCGTTCATGCGACGATTTAAGTACACACATACACTCTTTCAAACTGTTTCTCTTTATCTGGCTTTGGTGTGTGGTCTTTTGGTGAACCATAGCAATATATTTCAACTTCAAAAGCATATTCAGCCGTTAATTATTGTTTTTAGTTAGTGAGCATTGATCTGTAGGTACTTGCTAGCAGGAGAGACGAGGAGAGAAGAGAAGAGACGAGAAGTTGAGTAGTCGATGAGTCAAGGCGAGATTGCAATTGAGGCTTCAGGGCACGCAATTTATCAAAAGACCGGAAATGAACGTTTCTGTACCTGAAGCCTTATCCGCCATTTTTAACGCCTTTACTTCAGTTTATTGATTGAAAATAAAACTCAACATTCAATTTAAAAGTTTGTTTTTCGTTTCCTCAATCTATTTAACGATATTTTGTTATGAAATCACATTAATTTCAAATCATGGTCGTTAGACGTTTTTCGGATACTTGTTTTCCTTGAGCTGTCGTGACCAATATTAAAAGTAATTTTAAATTTCAAACTATAGTCTGTATTTAATATTATAATTTGTCCCGAGGATAGCTATTTATGTGTATATTTATATATACATATTTTTTTAACTTTGTTGTGATGTTAAAGGCGTATAAAAAAGTTGTTACGTAACATTCAAACGGTTGAATTCAATTTGAAATGTCAATGAACTCGAAATGAAGTTAAATTAAATAAATTATATCCATCATAACAAACTCTCAATTTATTACTTTTTTAAACGACTAAATTCTCCGTATATAAATAAAATATAAATTAATAAGAACAGTAATAAACAACAAAACATACCTTTTGGAATTAGATGTCCTTGACGGAAAGAAGGACACATTTCGAAATTATTTGCGAGACTATCCTTTCTCTCGGTCCAATTCAAGGAAGTTGTTATTAATAATCATCTACATTCTTCACAATAATAAATAACAATAATAATAATCAATAATCAATAATTTACTCCAAAAAAAGTTGACTTTTTCATTGTCACTCAATAAAATGGCGGGTAAAAAATTTTTAAAAATACATCATCTCTATATAAAGAAATTATTCTTATTTTTTGAAATTCTATGGTGTCATAGTAAAGTCAGGTCATGTTGGCCACCTGCAGAAATTTTAATGAACCCATGGAAAAATTACTATGGTCATAGTAAAATTTAAAAGTTGCAATAATTTGTGATAAAGGTTACATTACTATATAGTTTGTGTCACGTTCTTATGTGACTGCTTATACAAACTGTAGTAATGTAACCATTACTATGCTGCATAGTCATATTTTACATTTCTCTCCATATAGTTTTTCCAATTTCTGCCGACGGCCAACATGGCCGACTTTACTACGATACCATAGTATTTCAAACGATAAAATTGTATTCGTGTACGTGCTACTGCAAAATAACGAAAATATTTTCATTTGAAATTTTATGGTGTCATAGTAAATCCAGACCATGTCATCAGCAGAAATGGCCACTGTAATTTTTCCATGCGTTTATTTGAATTTTTTCAGGTGACATGGTCCGGACTTACTATCATCACACAATAGCATTTCAAACAAGAATAATTTCTTCTAGGTGCTAATAAGGAAATCGACGTGACATAAATTTAGTAAATATTTATAGATGTTGCAATAAAATAATAATAAACTGACGTAAGATTTTTCTGCACATTCCAGTGCTGCAACAACTACATCAAACAACGACAATAACAATAATAATAATAATAATAAACTACCTAACAACAACGTAAACTGAGACAGTACAGTGTAGCATTTCATACGACCGGAATAGTTGAAGGCGACTGTTTGTTATTTTTAATGCTCCACAAGAATTAATTGGCCTATTAAAATTCTAAATGAGATTCTACGACGACGGTCGATGAGCTTGTGCTATCCAGGTGTGGGTATATATATATTTATATATATATCTATTATAGTAAACATTAAAAGCTCTATAGTCGAGGATAGCCCGTTTATATTCTGGGCTTTAGGGTCACCGTTTCACTCCTTCAGATTACTCCGTTCATGGTTCAACATTTTAACGTCTCCGTACTCCACTTTCTATACCCACTAATTTTTTTTTATTCCCGTCTCCAGTTCGGATGAATCGATAAACTAACAATCTTTGTACAGAAATTACTCGTATTGAAGAAATAAAAAATAAATTACGGCGATAAATTTTATATTCAACGTGATATAGAAGAGTGTGTTAGATGATAAAATAGGATATTTTGTCATCTAAAAGAGACGATCGACGGGCAACTCGCAAGCGAGGCGACACCAAATTACATTAAAGTGGAACAAAGAAAATGAAAAGATTGAGTAAAAAAGAGTTTTATATCTTATCCCAGAAGATGTTGAGCTGGTGTAGAATCCAGACGGGTGTATCAAGAGCAGCTGCAGCTCGCTTGAGAATTGAAAGATAGAGAGAGAGAGAAAGAAAATAAAAGAGTTAAGTTAAGTGCAACAGGGCGGTATGCCAGCTTTTAATACTCCACTTTTGTGCACTCACTCAATACAAGTATATTTTAGTCACCTCTATATTATATTCGTTTGCTCGTTTGTTGTTCGTCTCCTCAACTCAATTCCGTTGATTTTATTCGCTCTAGACACTGCGTCATTTTGAAAAACCGTAAAGTACTGGTGTTGTGTTTGCGTCATGATCATCTACAACAGGTGACAATCTGCTAAAAAAATAACTTAAGTAGACAAGTCTCTTGATACGATGGTAGACCTCATTTTACAACAAAACATACTCATGCCAACTGTCACTGTATGTTATTTTTACCTTCTGTTAAATATTTATTCAGAAACTCTGTACTTCTATATTGAAAAAAAATTTTCCACAGAAAAAGAATTTCTTGTCGCAAAAAATGAATTGAAAACGAAAATTTTCTTAGTATGAGAAAATATTTTTTTCTGTGCAAAATATAAAAATTAGCTGTCAGGTTTTAGTGCAAAGATAAATAGAATAAAAAGGCTATTTTCATCAGCCGATATTTTTTATTACAAATAATTATCAGGCAACTCGAGTGTGAGCTGCTGCTGAAATGATATTTGTGCACTAGCTCTTTGGGGGTTCGCTAAAAATATACAGTGAGTAATTTGCACTCTGTTGTTTCTCATACATCATTCGGTAGGGTCGATGTTCCTACCAATTATGTACACATCAATGAAATAGATATCAGTAAACATTATTCAATGTTATTCTTTTATGAGCCATTTTAATTAACCTAATTTATGTGCTTAGATATTCTGGATAATTTGAATCGATAAATTGTCCTTTATGCAATTATTTAACTTGATGAGTTTATCCAACAAAGCCTGTAAATTAAAACATACTGTTAATAGCTTTTGACAAAAAAAAAAAAAAAAAAAAAAAAAATAAAAAAAAAAAAAAAACAAACAAATAAAAAAATAGTTTTAATAAAATGAGAGACCGACCTGACCATTTTGCATTAGCATCAACAGTGAACCGTGTGAGACATTCGTATGCATGAAACTTTTCCAGCAACTGATTTACATACAAATTGCAAATGTGTAACTGGTGTCCTTTATTTTAACGAGCGTATTCGTTGATCCTGAAAATAGAGATATTAAATTAATTCACACTAGAATTTTAGGATCAATGACTTTAATCAACAAATACTTTTTTTAACTCATTAATCAGCTGATTACTTGAAAATTTACATTAGCAAACACGCATGAATGACATCAGCTTATACACAGAAAAAACAGTTATTGAGTTAAGAAAATATTTTGGACGAAAAACGTTTTCGGGAGCTAAGTCAACATTTATGATATTGAAGTTAGTGGACGTCTGATAACTTTTGATTTTTTTTAAAAACGATAAATTAACAAAAAAAAAATATTTAAAAAATTGCACCTATAGTTTTTTAAATTTTCTACATGTGCATATTTTTAGTTTTTTTTTTTTTTGTAATTTATTTGTTGAAAATAAATTTGAAAATTATTAATTATCTGCTAACTTAAATGATACTGAACTTAGCTGACATCCAATAATTTTTGGATTTTTTTTTTAAGCAATAAATTATAAAAAAACAATATTTGAAAAAATTTCACTTATAGTTTTTCAAATTTTCTACATGTGCATATTTTTAGTTTTTTTTTTTGCAACTGATTTATTGAAAAAAAAAAATCCAAAAATTATTAATTGTCTGCTAACTTCAAAATCATCAAAATTTTCTTGTCAGGGGAAATTTTTATTTTATTTAAAAAAATTGAGTCTTACAAAAAAATTTTCTTGATCCAATAATTTTTTTTCTGTGTAAAAATATTTTTAAAAATTTGTTTTTCCTCTTCGAATTATTTTTTATATTTATTATTTATGATTTTATTATTTATTATTTTTGGCACGTAGTTTGCATGTAATCACCCTTTTATTATTTTTTTTATTTTCATTTTGTTTGCCGCCGACCCAGGTCACGTCGCATGTCGCAGCAAGATGTTACACTGACAAGATCTACGGAAAATCTGGCGACGTCCTTCTTTCGGTGCGTATTAAACAGCTAAGCTTCTAAACTGCTTTTTTTATAAACAAATACTTTTTACCATAGAGTTTATTTATATTTTCACTGCATGCAAAATTTAAAAAATAAAAAATATTTATTTTATCAGTCGTAAAAATAAATACTAATTCAATTTAATTGTTTTATCAGGAGTAAGAGCCGTAGTGTGGACCATGGATTCACGACACCATACGACTTGGAATCACTTCGCAGCAAAGTTGAGAGTCGTTTTGAATCTGTGGATAAACTATCCAGAGGTGAGTTAACTTGGGATAGTAGTATAGAATAACAAGACGAACAAAATAAAAGTTTTTGCTGTAAACCCACTGCGGTCCTGAGTGTAAGCCACATGATAAGATACATTGGCTTCATAAACCGATTTTTTTAAAGAAAACTTGTCTCGCACGCAAAAAGTTTTAAATAGATAAATTTTTTCATCCGAGAGATAGATCATATATCTAAGATCTAGTTTGTTCACTCATAAGCGACCTCAACCTCACTCAATTGCATCGCATTGACTTACTTTTTCAAAGTCAAACATATTTAAAATACTCATTACTCTTATACGTGACAATAAATAACGTTAAATTCACATCAACATCAACATCAACATCAACATTAATATCAGTATCAGCATCAACGTCTCTGACATTATTACACGGTTACTTTCAATGTAAAAGTAATTGTTACTGATAAGATTTTAAACTTGTTATATATATGTGTATATATCAGCGCTGACATTCTTCAAACAATCACGTCATCATAAACTTTCAAGCATGGCCGACTGGCAGCACGTCTGACAAGACTTTAAGCCGTCAAGCTTTATAATTATCTGGTTAATTAAAATAGCTATGGTTTATATTCATCTTTACTATTTTAACGTCATCTTCTTTTTTTTTTTTTTTTTTTTTTTTAATATAAATATTTTTAAAATTATTAAAATAGTCTGTGAGGTCACGGTCTTTATAATCAATATAATCTACGTCTTTGATGTCAATTAAAAATATTATTAATTTCAAATAATAGGTTCACGTATACATATGCACCGTAAAATAAACGGTGTTAAATCGGTGTAAAAAAAACCCGCGTATAGAAATTAAAAAAAAAAATTATCTGGAAGAAATTTCACTTTTGCTAAGTACTTATTTAAATAATTATTTATGTTATACGCAATTAATTAAAAAAGTACACAATTTTACGGCCACTATTTCAATTATCAATAATTTAATTAATTAATAAAAATACTGTGTTAATTTTCGTGATCGAGTAAGTAAAAATATTCACAAAGTAAAATATTTTAACATCAAAAATTTTAACAACTACACCGCGTTAACTTACCCCGGTTTTTTTTACAATACATAATTTAATAAAAAAATATAGAGAACAATCAGAGTCTATGACTACAGTCAGTTGTCGTGACTGTAATTGACGTTGATATCTTTGTATAAAATAATTATCGAATGTGTTGGTAGTCACGTCATACTTTGTTGATAATCGTTAATATATATATATATATAAAATACATACATACAGTTAGATATGTATATATATATTATTTATAATCCAACATCCGGACCTATCACGTCCTCATAACAATTTTATCAACGGAGATTATTTAGCAAGATGATTAACACAATCCAGACGTCTTTATACATCAGTTATATTTTGTTAAATCAGTACCACATACTCGTGATGTCAACCGATCACGTTCAGTCGCTGAACACTCAGTAACGTGGTTACAGCACACGACTGCGTTCTTTGTTGTAAAGTTTATTTATATTTTTAAATTTACTGCCAAGGGCTACGCGACTAAAATGACGTTGATAATTGATATTATGTCGTTGACTCTACTCGGGCTCGAGTCGTTAAAACGTACAAGCGCAGTATATACCATGAGTGAAAATAAAAAAGTATTAAAAATATTTCAGACAATGGATATATAGTTAACGCGAAGCGATAAAGAAATAAACGTTTTACGATATTATATACTGATATTTTTCAGTCGCGCTGCTCAGGTGTGGGAACAAGTTGTTCAGTTTTTACGTGACACTCCAAGGAGTAACAAACTATAAACCACAATTATATATACATATATAGATGTGGTATAAAGTACAGAGCACTTTAGTCTTTAAGTCTAGTGGTGAATTTGTTTGTTCACGTTATGAGTTTTAGTGCTTAGAATATATATATATACTTAATTGTGTAAATCGAGTCATGGAGCTTGACAACACATTGTCCTGTTGGGAATTTGCTGAATACCAACCGAGTAATGTTCATATATATGAAAAGGACTTTCATGACTATGTCGTTTTGTACATTGTTCGCGAAACGCCGATTATACATAGTGAAATTTTAACTAAATCAGGTATCATGAAACCTTACAGTTTTCATTGTTTTCATATGTAATAATAATAATAATATCAAATATTAATGTAAAATTATTTAACTAAATGCTGAAAATTTCACTAAAAATATTTAAACATAATTTTTTTTCCATAAAAGTTATTATCAAAATTTTGAAAAAAATTATCCGCCAGCGTTGAGTGTACTTAGAGTGCTACTGTAGTGGTAATCAACCTTCAGTTTATAAATTATCAATTTTTTTAATTATTAAACGTCGTTATCTTAACTTTAGCCTAGAGCGGCAATTAGATATTTTAAAAGCTATTATATTTGAACTACTTTTATTTTGTGTAATTTAATAATTTTGAAAGCTTTGGCTCAGAAAATTTCTAATAAAAAAAAAATATTTATCAAATAAATAAAAAAAAATGTACTCAGTACTCCGGTAGTTGTTTTCAACCTGTATAAATTATAAATTTTTAAATTATTAAAAATTGTTATCTTTAGCCCGAGGCGACGATAAAATATTTTTCGAGCTATTTGAACCAATTTTTTTTGTGGAATTTTTAAGGCTATGGGTCAGAAAGTTTCTAATAAATAAAAAAAAAAAAACTTATCAAACAAAAAAAAAATTATCAATTACTGATAGTGTCTCATATATTATATAAACGTACGAGGACATTTGTATGTAATTACGTATATGAATCATTTAATTGAGCCGGTATCTAGCACGTGCGTGTTTATAACCAATCGTATATCTTAAGCACGTTTTTTTTTCTTTTATTTTACATTTTATTGTATTTACATTTCGTCTGAATCGATGGGTACGGTGTACATAAATATTGTTATCGTGTCTAGCAAATGAGTTTTAAAGTTAATTTCATTTACTAATTGCATTACTATTTTATCGCAATAATTATTTTGTACATTTAATTTACGATGGTAATCGTAATCTAAATAACATTTAAATATATAACGGATATTATTTGTAATTAAATACCTAAATTATACGTGGAAATAAATTAAACAGCTTGTATATTATTTTCTGATAAATATTTACGTCTGAAAGTCATATGATTGATGGATCGATTTATAAAAGTTATTGAGTACTTGAACTTGTCCATTGTCGTCGTACATTAAGTATCTATCTTATAATTGGTTATTATTTCAAGGCAATGATATTTATTAATATATTTTTTTTGTTTATTTAATAGATTCAGACAGCGAGAGCAAAGATGGATCTAGTTCGCATGAAAAGAAACATGTTAAACTTACACAGCCAGAAAATACTGTTGCTTATACGGTAAGTTTTAAAATTAAGTAATTTTTATTATTATTATTATTATTATTATTATTATTATTATTATTATTAATATTCTTATTATTATCATTATTATTATTATTATTATTATTATTATTATTATTATTATTATTATTATTATTATTATTATTATTATTATTATTATCACTGTAAAAAATTTGCGCAGTGAATGCGAAGCAGATTACTGTTTATTTATTTAATCCTCTCTATCAAAAAAAAATCAATGTGGGATTGCATAGGAATCCATTGGAATCCATGTAAGAAAGTATAGACCTATGTAAGCATCCATAGGAATTAATATAGGAGTATATAGATTTATAAAAGAATCCATGGGTATCTGGATTCCCATTTTGACATGGTGTATATTATCATAGAAAATCGGGGTAAAAATCCACATGGGATTCCATATGATTCCCATATGGATTTGACATGATGTGAATTCCAATAGGAACCCATATAAGTTTATGTCAGATCTATGCTGGATTCCTACAGGAAATCATATGGAAACCCATCCAAAAACGCCAAGGAACCGAAATAGGAATCTAATCTGAATTCCCATATGAATTTTTTTGATGGGACTGAGTAAAATTAACTTCTAGAAGGAGTTTATTTCAATATTGAAATTTCGAATTGAAGTGAATGAAATAAAATCTGTAATTACTTCGAATTCACTCCAAATTTTTTCAGTGCATTATAAAAAATAATAATAAAGTAGCCATTAATTTCGAAGTAATCAACAACGCAGAGCATTACATTAACTTCCTGATTAAATAACTTTGTAGCCAATACCTTGTATGCTAATATAATTGAAACAAGTTGGTAATTTGTTTTAAATTAATTATGATGAGCATTAAATTTTGCTGTAAATTCAAGCAAACGTTTATCAACTAATCAACAATATGAATTATCAACTAGTACAGAACTTTATAGTTATATATGTATTTATTAATACCAACATCAACTCCTTCTGTTGATCGACGTTGTAGAAACATATATGTTGTAAATTAATGGAATTTCAATAACGCCAAATATCACAGATAGATATGAAGCTAACGGATACACATGGCATTTATGAAATTCCTAAATCTATAGCATGTCATCCGAATGTCAACCATGCTCGGCACGTCAACGACAAAATTGCAAAGCGTAAATCAGTAACAGCATCAGCATCTAACCACAACTGCAAGTCTAGTTCTTTTAAAATATTTTTTAAACTGACATAGAAAAAGGAAAAATAATTTTTGAAGCGAGTAAAAATTTTTTGCGTCAAAAAATTCTTTCTTTTCTGTCGCGTTAAATGATATAATTATTTTTATCAGTAACTTTTCATATTAAAAAAAAAAGTAAAACTCGATGGTTATTATTTTTATCTAACAAAGCAATAAAAATAAGATTATTTGATAACAAGTAAAGTGTAATAAAGATAGGTAGCATAATAGGTAGAGGATTTTATATTGAGTATAATATTTGCAAAGTAAATCAGTAGTGATTTGAGTCAGGAAGAGTATAAGCAGAATAAGTTATCTCGACTTTCTCTTTCTCAGTCTCTCGGGTAAAATATATAAGATTCACGTGAAGTAATATTTCTGAAATTGTCTCTCAAGAGTTAGAGAGTAAGGTTGGCTGTACAGTAAGCCAGATACTCCAGGGACAAGCTCATAGTTAGTCTAGTCTGCAGTAAACTGCCGGGAATGTAAACTGGGACAAGCGGAAGGGACTGAGCTGATCTATCTGGATGGTCATTTACTCGCAAGATCTCAAAATTCATCTCAATATATGTTGAGCACGATGTCCTCGGTATAATTGACGGTGCGATTAGAATGGAAGCATGCTGTAGAGCAGCCACTGGAGTTACTGGAACTGGAACACGGGGACACTGGGACTATGAATATAGGAGATGATCATGGACGTTGTGGTCGTTGACTCACTCGCCATGAATCGATTAATCGCCCTAATGGAACGTAACCGTAACTACGGGCTAATGGTTTATCGTTCATCATCGATACGTTCACAGAATACAGAACGTTAAATATATATGTAGAATATATAACACATATAATATACATTATCTGCAGAAGGGCCACACATACAACAGAAATATATAGATAAGTAGATGTAGAAATTGAGGTAGAAATGGGCGAATCAAGCCGCTCGATAATGACAAAAAGAGGCCAGTTGGGGATTCCCGCGGCCTTTTGTCCCACAGAAAAACTCTTACATCCATAAGACACAAGTATACTTGAGCACCGGTAAAAAACACCAGTCGGAACAATCCATCTTTATTTTATTTTTTATTATTTCCAGGCTTGCAGAAAACATCCCGACTTCCTTTTGCTCTTTACTCCATTCATTCCCCCATGCGATCCAGGTGCCTTTTATTTTTATCTTTCTTTCTTTCTCCTCATTTTTATTATTTTTTTTCTACAACTTTATTCTCACTACTCAGTCCCTTCTGTCTTTGCGACCGCATTATCCGTCCACTTCCTGTTATATTGCTGATGGTACTTTTATTCGGGCATCATTATCCTCATAAGTATCTGGGACAGGAAGTTGTGTCTTTAACAAATCCAAAACTTTTAGATCTTCGCTCGTTTGTTCCTCTATAAACAATAAAGAATTAAATGTTAGCTCACTGACGTAACGGAGCAATAACGCCTTTAATTCAAACTCTGACTCTGATTCTGGGTCTAGGAATCGTACCAATACCAACATCATCATCATCATCTGCAGCACCAGTTCCAGCACCAGCTGCCTTGAGTGCTTTTAAACAACTTCACTGAGAAATTAACTTTTCTCTTTCCCTTAATTAAACTTGATAAAGTTTTTAAGGTATAGCAAAATAATCGATTACTTAAAACGTCACAAAGTTTACAAACTACAATATTACATTATATATAAATGACATTTTAATCTAGATTAAAGCTTTGGAAATATACTCGATAAAATTTAAATTACATGATAAAGTACCTCAAAAAAAAATTAAATTGACCAACAATCGATTATATGAATATTAAAATCATATTCGCTGTTAATATGCGCACATTCCACCCGTCAAATGCATAAATATATATATATAGAGTACGTACGAAAATAATTGTCCTCTTTAGCTTGTTACATATGCAGACAACGTACCGCCGCATGACGATTCGCTGAACGTGGTCTGGTTAATTAAAAAAAAAACTCAATAAAAAAGTATTTTACTAAATTATAATCAAGACGTAACAAAAGTAAACCGGGTATTTAAATATTTAATTGTTGCAATTGAGTAATCGAAGCGTTACAAGTGACAGCTGATTAAGATTTACTGGACTATAGTCTAGAGTATTGGGTAAAAGTGAAAATTATTTTATTTCTTCTGTTCGGCAGACCGGGAATACTAATAAGCGTTAAATAGAGACAGTTTTCCAACGGACACGTACAGTCACGGTTGATCGTACCGGCTTACCAAATGGCTGATAAAAGCCCAGAGGCTTTATAAAGTAACATTAACCACCGATCCGTGAAATTACCTCGCCTATGCTACGTAATATTTACGAGAATCTATCGAAAATACTGTAGCTAAGTATATATTTGTAGCTGGTAGTTAAACTGTTGGCATTAAAAGTTAACCGCGCTCTCTAACTCTCCATCTTGTCGCTTGATAATTCACTTATATATTCATTTACTCATATATGTATATTACCTCACTATACATACATATATTAATACAAAGTGCGCTAAGTAATTTATCCAATTTGTTAAATAAATTTTTAAAACACTCGTGTTGCATAAAATGTCAACAAATGAACTTGGCCTCAGCTTATAATACGTAAATAAAAGTATCATTGACATTAATGATTCATGTTAAATTATTCACCTCAACTTGTACTTTCAATTAATTATCACCTTGCTCGTTTTTTTTTTTATTATGTAATAGGGTAAAATGTAGCTTTTGTAGCTACTGCTCCATTTTTGGACTTGATACTTAATTTAAATTAATGAAAATGTATGAAATAAAATTTATATTTTAATACACTGTAAAAAAAGTCTACCACTTAATTTTTTATGTGTATAATTAATTAGTAAAATAATTTATTTATTATTATATTCTAGGTGGGTAACAGAGATACGCTGACATCAGTGGCAGCAAGATTTGATACAACGCCATCTGAATTGAGCAAACTAAACCGACTTGGCAGTACCTTTGTATACCCGGGCCAGCAGCTCTGGGTTCCGATAAAAGGAGAAGCACGTCTTGGTGGCGATGGAACGGCCCTGGATGCCCCGAGTCCAGATCCCGGTCACGATCATGATTCTCAAGATGATTTGCCACCGGAAGAAAAAGGTAACAGCACAGAAATAATTTTTCTAAAACATTTCAGGTCACAGTTTTAAAAATCAGCGTAGATTACTTTAAACGGCTTTGAATATTTTTTTTCAGAATTATTGGATAACTTACGGCCTGTTTCTCCAAAACCAGGTCATATGGAACGAGTTAAAACCCCACTTGACAGTGGTAATGCAGCAGCTATGGACGAGGATGAGCCAGCCTACAGAGAGAGATTTTTGAAGATCAACGTTCGTCATATCACCGATGGACAGGTGGAGTACTAGTTCCATACTTGTAAAATTTAAACCGTGTGAAAGCTTTTTCTCGTTCATGAATATTGAAATTAACAACAAAGTCCTTCAAAAAAAAAAAGAAAAGCTCAACCGAAACAGATAAATCAATAGCCTGGCTATGCTGCGATAATTAACTTTTATATTTTTATTTTAATAGGGTGTAGTCGGAGGTGTTTTATTGGTCACTCCAAACGCCGTAATGTTTGATCCCAATGTGTCTGACCCGCTGGTCATTGAACACGGAGCCGAGTCTTACGGTGTGATAGCGCCAATGGAGTTTGTAGTTAACGCAGCGATTTATTATGACATTGCCCACATGCGGGTTAGTCATACAGATACCATGAGTACAGACAAGAAACCAGAAATTTACTACATGAAGAAACCCGAGAGAAGTGACGCCCGGAAATGTTTATCGCCTGGCAAAGACGATAACTTCTCCGAACTTGCTGGCGATGACAACGAAAGTGTCTGTAGCTGCGCTGAAAGAGAAGGTGACGCGTTTCCAAAGGCTTTTGAACGAGACCTCGTCACTCCTACAAATTTACAAATTGTACGTTGGCTTGGTTTAATTTAAATTAATTTTTATCCCGATTATACGGCAGTACATATTCTACTGGTTTAAATTTCCGTAGCATTAATTGTAAAGTGGTACAAGACGATGAATAATTTATGTTTAATTGCAGGAGGAAGGAGCGACTGCTAAAGACAAAGATAAGGATAAAGATAAAGATAAAGAAAATAAAGATACAGATAAGGATAAATTGGATGAAAACGTTGATAAGGAACTTGGTGTCGGGCAAGCGAGCAGGACACTCGAGGAACGCAGGCGTTCTATGCTGGATCACCATTGGGCCGTTCCCAGCAAAGACAGATGCTCATTTTCCGTCGACGATGAGCAACAAGATTCCATTAATTCCGACAAAGTAATTTAATATTTAAATATTTAATGCGCTTTAACATAAATCGATTTAATGAATACTTAAATTAATTAATTATAAATGGATTTATTCATTAACAATTTCAAAGATCTACTAAATTTAAAATTCATTATTTTTAAATAATAATTTGTCTGCAACTTTAACATCTGTATGCTTGAGGACCGGGTTCTCTCAATACTGAGCTACGAGAGCTATGGAGAATAGTAACGAGCAGTAAATTTAGTGCTTCGTGATTGGTTAGTTAGAGGCTAGGACTTGCCTGGAACAGTACCAGAGAAATTGAATATAATTAATTTACAACTGACAATTAAATCCAGAGGATAGTTGGTATTAAGTAAAGCTCGTCCTGAACAAGCAGACACTTATAGTTTCGGAAGTTGATAAGCTGCATTAAATGCTAATTATTTAACTGGCAAGTCACTAAAAAAATATATGTTTTATTATTTCAGAGTCAACCGGAGCCAGCAAAGCCGAATGCCGTTCCCGAGGGTGAAGACGGATCTCTAGTCAAACTGTCGTGCTATGATTCTGGTATCGACATTCGTGAACCTAATCCCCCACTTCCCGTAGTGCAACCTATCCCATCAAAAAAAAAATATTCGGACGCGGACATAGTTTTATCTACAGATTGGGTGCCACCGATAACGATCGCCCCTACCAATGTCTCATCCGGGAGTGCTCTGGACGTCCTGTCGGTAGTAAATGGTGGCGGCAGAAAGAAGGCCAGTTCTGTATCCTTCAGCTTGGACAGCAACGCCGAGGAGCCGGAGAAAGATGAGGAACACAAAGACGAGGACAAACAAGAGACTCGTAGAAACAAAGTACTTATTTAATAATTTAATTCCTTACTGTTATTTTTTTTTCTTTTGTGAAAAGTGTTTTGACATTTTACTCTGACGCAGATGTTGAAGAGGCTGTCGTACCCATTGTCCTGGATGGAGGGTCTCACTGGTGACAGCAAAGACGAAGACACCAGTAAACCCGCGTCTGAAAAAGTACCCAGCCTTCCTAACAGCGCCGACAGTCATCACTCATCGGTATTCAGTAAAGTATTCTCAAGGTGAGTTATTGATTTACTAATTACTCTAATTAATAATTCAATTAAAACAAATTCAGCTCTAATTGACAATGAGTATTGACGTTTTAAATTAATAATTAATTTGGCAAAATTAAAGAAATGCAGCAGAGTTAAAATAATTTTTACTTGGCCAATTTAAACTTTTTTTTTTGCATTGAAAAATTTGAAAATTTGCTTCGATGCGTGACTTTTTAAATCGAGTTGTTTAATTATTTGTAAAATCTCGATCGGTTTATCGACACTTCCTTATTAAATATTTTTTTAAAATAAAGCGGCTTTGGCAAGAAAAAATTTAATCGTTAAATAGAGTGGGCTATTATTATATAGAAGAATGTTGTTAACAATAATAGCTGTGATAGAAAATCAATAAATTTATTAATCAATAGCTGAGCTTATCGCATAATAATTATAATTATTTAGATTTATTAAAGGACAATGGAGCGTGCGCTCAATAGTGCATATTTATAACTTGGAAGATTGATAAACTGATCATCTAGAGATTTATCAATTAATTAATTTATTTATTTAAATTATTACTATTGTTACTATTTATTTAATATCATATATTTACTGCTCGGCGTTGAAAATGCATACTATTAACTGGGTTATTAACAATTTAACTAACAACAAATATGTAAATGGTGGCGGTGATGGATGATAATGTAAAGCTCGCCGATCAACCTGGTGAGTGACTTTAGCTCGGGGCTGTTTGCTAAAACACCAAGTGAAGAGAGCGGCGGAGGCGGTAGGCCTGGAGGTACGCCCCCACTTACCGCCTCTTCACTCTCCCAGGACTCAACCAATTCACAATTTTCACCAGGTCCCGCAAGTTTCATTGGGTGAGTCTGGTCCTGATTCATCAAGTCCACGACGTTATCCAATGACCTAAAGCTTGTTGTTCATTATTTGTTAACAAAATTTAAAAAAAAAAACTTTTTAAACAGTGCGTTCATTATTTTTTATAAATTCTGTAGTCCGCGGCTCCTGCTAGTGTTCGCCTAAAGTATTTTTTACTTTTATTTTTTTTTTAATCATCTGTCTACAAGTTAATTACAAACTCTACCCTCTAACAACTAAAAAAATATTTTCTATCATCAGTAATTAATACAGTCTCAACTCCACAGTAAATAAAACAATTATTCATAATACAAAACTGCTTTCCTCGTAATTAAACCCAGTGATAATTAAATTCCCTTAAATGTTTATTGTCGTGGCATCAATGTCCTTGTCGATGATCGTCCACTTGTCCTATAGCTTTTAGGTCAATTGTAAAACTCTTCAGTGACATCCTGATGATCAAGACGCCTTGAGCTTACAACCGACAACAGAACATTAAAATAAAACACCAACACAATTCATCGATTAAGGGAACGGAGTCTGAGATACCAAAAAAAAAGGATATTTTTGTGATTTTTTTTTCAGAGTACGTTCTTTATAAAAATTCTCAAAATTTGTGACATTATTAAGCATCATTCCAAGAATATTCTGATAAATTGTCGTAAAAAAATATTGAAAAATAAGCCAGTGGTAGTGGGGAGAGACGACTCACCTCAAAAAAGTCTCCATGCCATAGGCAGAGTAACTCATGACTTCATCTGTAATAAAAAAACCAAAAAAATTTCTTTAGTACATAAGTTTATTTTGGATTTGAACGAAGGAATAAACAAAATATTAAATTTTGAATTTTTGGTAAAGGTGCAATCAAAAAAATCTGATTTTTACCGAAAATCGCTCCTTTTTTTAATTAAAAAATAAGTACTTTGTCTACGACATAGACTTTTTTTTGGCGACTCGTCTCTCCCCACTACCACTGGCTTATTTTTCAATATTTTTTTACAAAAATTTATCAGAATATTCTTGGAATGATGCTTAATAATGTCACAAATTTTGAGAATTTTAATAAAGAACGTACTCTGAAAAAAAAAATCACAAAAATATCCTCTTTTTTTTGTATCTCAGATCCCTTTCTCCCCTTAATAATAAAAAATATTATTATTATTTTATTATCATTAAAAAATTATTATTTAATGGCTCATGCATCTATTGAATGTTAATTTCCTGCTATAAATGTTATTGTTCTTATTGTTGTTACTTAATTAAACTGCAACTGCAACTCTTCTCTCTCTTTCTGTCTTTCTCTATATGTATACACTGATTAGTTAAGCAATGTAAACTAAAGACTAAACTATTGTAATTACCTTGCAGGCGTTCCTCGGTGGGTACGTTCATTCGACAGCAGCCTTTGACCTCGTCAGGCAGCAGCAGCGTCGACAGCACCCGGGGAAATAAAACTTCAACAGCACCACCGCGATTGGATTATCGTAGCATGGTTTCCGTCGACGATATGCCTGAACTATTTGTTAGCTTTGACAGTAAGCATAAAAGAAAAAACTAATAATTATATTCAAAACTTAATACTGATACTTTATAATTCAAGTTCAGACAGCAAAGCTATTGCGGCAGTACTAAAATTTATAAATCAAACTCGCAAACTTTAATCATCTAATTAATTATTTATTATTATTAATAAATATAAATACATTTGACGCATCGCATCATCTCGAGATGAGTTTAGTTATCAATTATAATTAATTATTATAGTGATAATTAGTATTTTAAAGTCACAGGTGGATTCTGATCATCATTAGATAAAATACTGTCGCAGTGGCTGCACAGACTTCGTCGTTATTTAAATATATCATTTTAAACAATACGTTTTTTAAATAACAGTCATACTAATACAGTTTATTCATCTATTTCTTTTTATCCTTTAGTCCAAGCACCTAATTATCCCGAACTTGAAGGTCTCGGTAGGTTCATACTGTATTAGCTTGCTTTCTTCTTCTTCTAATTACTATACTTCTTCTTCTTCTACTCTCTCTCTCCTGTTATTATGAACTTTGATAACAATAATAATAATTATGAAAAGAAAAAAATTTCCTTGCACTCTTGCTCATATCATTATCACTGCTTTTGTGCTTCCCTTTGAAAAGTAAAAAAAAATCTGTCAGAAGCTTAAGGTCATTCTCAGACAGTATCCTCACTTTTTAAAAATTTTAAATGAGAACTGTCAAGCGTATAAAATTTTATCAATTAATTAAAGAAAAATTTTAATTGATTGAAAAAAGGACGACGTAGTTGCGATTTTTGAGGAATATATTTAAAAATTAGCGGAGTGAACACGGAGTAAATCCGGAGATGACTGGTTATTTACTTAATCCCCTTGGAGTAAAATTTACCTCACAGGGGAGTAATTTAATACGGAAGTTCTGGTTCAGAGTAAAATTAACTCCAAATTTTTTACAGGATAGATTTACAAAAAAGTTACTTACAATTGACATCAATTAGAAGTTAAAAGAAATTTGTTAAATAAATTTCAGTTAAAATTTCATATTACTTTTATAATTCAAATTTTCAAATTTTGTTTGACTCCTAATTGATGACAACTGTAAGTGATTTATTAAAAATTCTATCTCGTGAAATTGTTTTCCTTTAAGGTGTTAATTTTATTTAAATAATTAATAAAATTTTAATATAGTTATGACAGTTTAAAGTCATTGCATACTTTAAAAAGTGAAGGGGAGAGCTTGACGGAGAATGCCCTTAATCAGTAAAGCTTCCGAGTTATTTTATTTCTGTCGCCATTGTTCCTGCAAATAATTTCACAGCTTCTACCATAAATTTATATTATATTGTCTTACAATTTACTGAAATAAAAAAAAAAAAAAAAAATTGTATAAACTTACTTATATATAAATCTTACCTTACAGTTGTCATTAAAAATCCTAAGCATGCGTCAAGTGTTTAATATTTAAAAATACTAAAGCTTTCTCTGTGGGGACTTTGAATGGTGTGACTATAAACTTTAATTTGAACCTCGATCTCAATCTATTAATTAATAATAAATAATAAAATAATTAATAATTATCGTAGATACTTTACTGTAATTAATAAATTATTTTTCACGGCAGAATTGATCCCAAGACCAGCACGAAGCTGCGAGGATCCACCACTGTACCTGAGATTACGAACTGGCAGACCGAAGGACAAGAAAATTCCTCGATCCACCCCTATAATGAGCTACGGAAAGAAAAAACTTAGACCCGAGTACTGGTTTAGTGTCCCACGCAACAGGTAAAGTTATTATATTTTTTTATCTTCATTTTTATTCTCATTCTATATTTCATATTTATATTATATTGACATCAATCCATTTATTTAATATATACGTCGAATGTTCATTCATATAAAAAGAATGAAAAATACTTGTTATCATATTTCACTATTTCATATCCGGGAAATAACAACCAGAGAGAAAGGATCCAGTTATTCTTATTTAATGTCCATCATATTTTTTAGTATTACGAGGTCATATATTATGCAATTTATTATGCAATAGATCATTGCACTCCTGAGATTTCATTTCAATTATCAGTAAAATTTTTTTTTATTTATTTTTAATCCGCGGTCTATTAAAAATTTTTGTTTTTGTAATTATAGATAATAGAGATAATAAATACGCAGCCAAATGATGATAAGAGATAAAAATTGTGAATTAAGTCGGTAATTATTTATAAAAAATAAATTACCACCAAGTACTCGAGATAAAAGAGCTGGTGGATCATCCGAGTTACATCACATTGTCTTAATATTTATAAAACTCATATATATTTAACAGCAAATATTTATATTAATTTTAATACGACACAAAAAATAATACGGAGTTAATTTACGCATAATTTAAATGTTATTTATTATTTTTTTTATTCAGTACCATCTGATTAATTAAAACTTATCAATATTTAAAGGCTATCGTGAATGAAATAATAAAAAATACAAATAATGATTTATTTATCAAATAATCATTCAGTCTTTTGTAAATAATATGTATTTTCCATTGCTGAAATAATATAAACAGTTAGATTGCCGCGTTTAAATAAATTACGCGCTTTATCACATGCTCGAGCACATGGTCTCTGACCACGTGATTTTTCTACAGTTATAACAAAAACATATATATAAAAAATGTAAATATAAACTTAGTATAGAGTCTACTCCTACGTAATCTAGTGACTTATTGCGTCGATTTGATACTTTGACCAGATAAATATTTTATCCCAGAGTTATTTCTACGAAATCTAAATTATTTTTAAAATCCATCTTTTATATCACTATCTAAATATACGTAGAAATATATACATTTTACTTTTAACTTCTTATCAAATTATCTACGTGACACTTAAAATAATAATTTAAATTAAAATGGACAGAATAACAACTATAATTAGTAGAGTTTTCGATTTATTTTATTTACCTTATCTAGTAGACTTGGGAAATCGTGCATTACCGTTTTTTAATCGCAGGTAGTAGCTATAAATAGATTTATCAGTGAACCATAATTTTATATCAGTAATTTAAATTTAAAAATTAAATATTAATGTATTTAATAAATTTTTTTTCTTTACAGAGTGGATGACTTGTACAGATTTATCCACGTATGGGTGCCGAGTTTGTATGGAGAATTGGACGAAAACTATTGGATCGAACGTGGGTACATTCTGTTTGAAACGGACACCGATCTGTCGCCAGAAGTGTCGCCGCAGGAAGGCGAACCCGGTGAATCAGCGGAAGAAAATAAAACGACACGTGACGGTGATGAGATAACTGAGTTGACTCGTGAGTCATGGGAGGTGAGTTTCAAAAAACATTTTTTTGGCTCCGGGCCTACACTTTCTGCTGATAAAATATCTCATGATACATAGCAATTAGTAATTCAAATAAATAAGACTATTAATTTTTTAAATAATTTTAAAAAATATAAATTGATGATGATTATGACGATGATGTGTAATTGATGATTGGTAATGGCGTATTCAGCTGATCAAGGCTCCGTACGTAAAGCTCTACAGTATACTGAAGACTTCAAGCACCTCAGCGGAAGAACAGCCCCAGGATCCAGAGGTACCCCGTACTCTCTTAATGTCGAACGTCCTTGAGATTAATGTGACACTGTCAGACACTGAGCCCCAGGGTGCACTTGTTGTTGTCTCGTTCCTAGTCTTATCTTATTCCATTAAATTCAGCTCTATTATGTTCTCTTATACTTTTTTTTAGTTCTACACAAAACAATTACAACAGCAACAAAAACATTAAACAATAAAATACCTGGCGTTGACATTAATCGGGCAATTACGAGCAATTCAAGTTTATCAGGCTCATAGGTCTCAGTAAATTGAGAATTAAATAGACAATTTAATAGCAAGTGGTTCGAAATAAACCACCAGCAGAGTTTGGATGTCTATAGAAATCTATACAGCTGCGTTTATATTGAAATCATGAATCGCGGGATACCTTTAGCTGTCTCCGCTCTCTCGTTTTATTTGTTGGCAGTTGTGTCAATACAATCTGTTCCAAGATCCTCACCACACTACTGAAATCATCTACTTCTATTTATTGTTTGTCTGCATCATCTGCTACCTCACTTCCGCTTGCACTTGCACTTGCATTTTTTCTCCCTCTTATTTCAAATCCGTAGCCAGAACTCAAAGGAAAAAAAATATCACAGCCACAGCTGGTGATGTGACGCAAACTTTTAAATAAAAACTTATCGGTTGATAGAGAACTTGCTCCCCGCGTAATTGATTTTTGGACCGGTTCTAGGGTAATAAAATTCTGTCTTTATTTTCGAGTTAATTTGATAAAAAGTAACTCATTGAAATTAACCACTTGATTTTTATTTATATCAATTTAAAACTAAATAAATATTATAAAATCGATAAAAATAATAACGACCCTCGACTTCTTACCGCGGAAGCTGTCATTTAGGCCAATAAACTGATAATTTATTTATCTTAAAATATTACATGCTTACGTTACTTATAAATATTTTTATTATATATTTATCACTCGGGTATTTTCTGCACAACAAAATATTCGTCCATTAATAAATAAATTCACAAGGCCAGAGAATGGACAACTCATTTTATGTAGCACACACAATTTGGCACCGCGCCAATATTTATTGTTTTTTTCTCTTGTCTATCTGATATTTTTATCTTCACACAGACACATTTCGTTTATATTCATCCCAAGTACTGATTTTTAATCATTACTTATAAAAAAGTATTTATATTTCGCTACTCGATGAATCCTACTGGGTAGTAATTGAATCGAGATTTAAAATGCGATAAATATACAATGTTTAAAATTTTCCTCTCAATTAAAAGCAAATTACTCGGAGTTATTAGCAAATTAAAATCACAGAGATATTAAATGTAAATATCACTACAAATTTATTTGTTTATTTGAAATTTCAGTCATAAATGCCATAAACATAAAACTTGTGTATTTTTTAAAAATATTTTTTCAATAATTATTTTCAAAAACTTAAATAAACTCCCGACTATCAAAAATTAATTTTTATTTTTTAAAAAGTCAGTAGTATTTTTTAATTTTTTAGTAAAATTCAAAATTTTTATTTGTAGTCAAATTTTATTTTCATTCAAAATTATGCTTTGATTTTTTTTATGTATGAAAAAATTGATATTTATTTAGAGTTCATAAATTTTACTGATTTTCCATAACAATTATTTTTGAAAATCGAAGAAAATTTTTAACACTGTATATAAATAGATTTACTGTCATTAAGAGCATTTTTAGAAAATACCTCCCGCTTACTCTTTAAAAATCTCCAATGACCTTGAACTGTTATAACAGTATTAAAATTTTATTTATCAATTAAAAAAATTCTCAGTTATAATTTTGCCCAAAATAGATATGAAAAAAAATTATTTACAGTCGTTATCAATTTGGATTTAAAAAAATTTCAAATGATAGACACAAAGATTCTGTTGACATTTACCAAATTTCATTAAACTCCTAATTAATAATAATCGTAGATAATTTTTTTTCAAATCCATTTCTTGGCAAACTTGTAACTGAGTTGTTTTCTTTCAATTGATCGCATTTGCATACGGTCATTACAGTTGAAAGTCATTGAATATTTTTAAAAATTGGGTGGGGGGGGGGGGGCATTGTCTCAGAGTGCTCTTAAGCATAATTTTCATAGAGTTATTGAATAGATAAATGAATTGTAACAAATTCATATCAATATACGCAGCAGCAATATTACGATAGTATTAACATTTCAGTATTACCGTTAATGCATTTATTGTGTAATACCAGCACAACCTCGGTGTACTGGTACTGGTACTCTACGTAAACTTAATATCAACTCTGTTGATTATAACCACTACTATTACAATAACTAATATACTAATACTAATACTAATATTAATACCGCATACAAGTACACCAATCAATACCATGACACTTTGATCATACTTGAAAGCATGAGTACGTGCACTCAAACACGTCACTTGTCTCATAAACATGTAAATTACACGCTCTGATCAGCTTCAATAAACATCGTCTCAATTTTCATATAAAAAAACCCATTTTTCTGTTTAATTTAAATTTATTATTTGTGTTTACTTCATAAGCGCACATTTCAATTAAATATTAAATAGCATGCGTAAATATATTTTAAGATAAATCCGACTAAATCGAGTTAAAGTATTCAGTGGAAACTTTTTAGACTTTACATCCAAATTTAAATGCATGACGTTTTATTTTCCTCAGCTTTATTTTAGCTTCTTAATATCACGCTCGGAAATTTTTTAAAATATTTTAGTAAATGTTTTTTTTTTTTTTTTATTATTATTAATTTTTATGTGTCCGCAAATATTTTCAAATAAAAATAATATTTATAAATAGGGATAAAAAAAAAAGATTTTAGTTTAGTTGTTGACAATTCTTTAGATATTTATGAATGCCAAGTTTTTTTTTCGTTGTGTTTGTAATTTGCATTCGCGGTTTTTTTTATTTAATATCCCGCGGTATTGTGACCTCCGCATTTAAATTAATAAACTTTATATTAATTTATCACAATACGCGTGTATATTTTAGAGAATAATCGATATTAGAAAGTCTTTGTCTATTATTAAATATTTTTAAATGTAATATGGCGGGAAATTCAAATTTTCGCGGTATTTTTTTAAAAATAACAGTAATAGTAATAATGAAATTTAATTTAAAAATAAATAAAATAAAAATTGAATGTAAAATTGTGTAGAGAAAGAGATCTATGAAGATCATGATGAAAATAAAGCATGTGCTGCGCGATAAACGGTGCGTAGTCGACGATAAATTGTAGCTAATCCACTAGCCGGACTGAGTAATATAAAAACACTGTGTTTAAATTTAAAACTCAGTACGACTTTAGTCTTGACGAAGTGAAGCTCGTTAATAAACAATATAACTAATTATTAATCGATTAATTAATAATAAATATTTAACAAAGAATCAATTATTTACACTTGTGTAATTTAAAATACACGGAGTTTAAAAATTTTTTTTCATCGGTCTTTGATTTTATTGCGAAAGATTACTTTTATGTTTGACATTTACATTAGTGAGGAATTATTTAAAATAATAAACTTTCACTTCAGTGACGTCTGTATTTATTTTCGGTTAAATAAATTTCATTGACCGGGAGTTTTACCGCGCATAAATTTCTTTAAAAAAAATTATTTCGAAAATGACAAGAGAAGAGGAAACGGAGCGTAGTAAATTTTCAAGAACTTTGGCAAAAATGCCAAAAGTTAAATTACCGAATCCGATAAATAAGATATCAAAATATCTTAAGCAAAGGTCTAAGGTAAAAAACAATTTAATTTATTTGAAAAAAGTAAAATTTATTAATTGCCTTAGGTGTATAATTTTCTAGAAGTTTTGATTATTGAGTAAAAAGTGTGTAAAATGATAAACAATATCTTTCAGATAAGATTTGTGTATTTTAGGTGAAGAAAAATAAAAAGACATTTCTTAAAATAACAAAATTTTCTCGGCTAATTGTTTTTGATGGAGATAAAAAGTATAATAAGAATAAATAACTAAATAGTTACTGCGTGGGAGTATTTTTTTCTACGTCTCCATCGGCTCACAGCCATATTTTGATCACTATCACTGAAATAACACTAGCGATTTTAAAACCGGCTATTTATATTCGAGACGGAATTTATAAGCAATAACAATTTTGCCATTAACGTTTTTTAATTATGCGTCATTTTCAATAAACATTTAGTAAAAAAAAATAATAACAACAAAACAAGAAAATATTTTTATTTTATAATTTTATTGCATGACATTTAAAAAACCTGACCACTACTTTTTTTTTTATAAAAAAATAAAAAAAAATAAAACAAATAATTTTAGACTGATGATAAAATTCAAATCGCAAGTAATTCCCGCCAAAAAATAATATTTTTTAAAATTAATTCTTATACAATTTCATTTAAAACTGATCCTCTAAATGTTGATAATAAATAATTCAAAGTAATTTTTCCATTACAAAATATAATTAATAATTATATTATTATTTAATCTTTTAAATTAATAAATTACATTAATTTTTTTGACAACTAAATTTGTCACATAAATTATTTAATTAAATTAAATGAAAGTTAATAAAAAAAAATATATATAATTTACTTATTAAATTTAGTAATTGATAACTGCACATCAAATAATTGATTATTGATAATAAAATCAATAGATTATCTCATTTTTATACAAGATGTTTGATGTTCTCTCACAAAAAAAAATATAATAATAAAAAAAAAGACGTTAAATGCCAATGTGCTCAATGACCGATTGCATCAGTAAATATTATGACGAAATGAAATTAACGCCTGTTGTTTTCATTTTAAAAAATATATATATGTATATATATATTTTAATGAAATAAAAAATAAAAAGCTCAGTTAAAGTTCAAGTCCACTTGAAATAAATATAATTTGCGGTAGAATATAAACCCGATATATAATAAGATCATTGATCATTTATCATCGATCATTATTGAGTCTTAAAAAATGATCTAACAATAAAAGCAATACGGAAGTTCAATAGCCATCCGTGGCGCCGTCTCGTATCCGAGGTCAACCTCCGTTTTCGAGGTACTCCGGATATCAAGGGAGTGCAGTACACATATTTATATATTTATTTATAAATATATATATATATATATATATATATATTTATATATATATATGTAGCTGTAGTAGTTTAAAAAAATAAATAGTGGGGAAAAAGAGTTGGAGGCTGCGTCAAAGCTTGTTAAAGAAATCTTGTTGCTCTTATTTGCAACCCTGAAATTCAAATAATAACGCGGGATAAAGTCACGTACGTTTCAGTTCTCACTGAGATTTCATACAGTACAGAACCCTTTTTATACTTTTGTACTTTTATAAGTTTTATAAAATATTAGATTTATTTTTTCCCCACAGTTTGTGTTATTTTCTATTTCATCATCTAATCATCTAATTAATTAATAATTAAAATGACTGCTGATACATTTTCAACCCTTAATTACGTATTCCAACATTCATCTCGCATGCTTTCGGTAAGAGTTTATATATATTTCATAATTATTAAATAACCAGAGATAACAAGGTCAAAAATAATTCTAAGAAAATTATTTTTTTTTTAATTTGTTATCAATAAATATAAATATGAATATTATCATTTAGTTTTTTTTTATTATCACAAAGATCAAAGGTTATTTATATATATTTATCAACATCAAAACGATATAATAACAATAATAAGAAAAGACTTCAATGAACCTGCTGACAATTAAAAAATGTGGGTCATATTTTACGAAAGAATTAAAAAACCGAATAATTTTAAAATGAATATTTTTTTTTTCTTAAAAAACGGCATTGAATGCCTGGAAAAAAAAATAAAAGAATAATCGCGTCATATGTACTTATTGCTTATTATTCTCTCGTAACGAGTCTCGTTTATCTCGTTAATTAACATCAGAGTACTGTCCCGAGAAATTTGTAATTCAAATGATAAGACTGTCCAGGAACACGTGAGTTGTTTTCTATATAGTGCATTAAATGTCGATAATATTAGTTCTTGTACAGTAAAACGATTATGCTAATATAAACTTATATTTATAAAATATATATCAACACTCAAAATACACACTGTAGTTTAACTAATGAATTTGGACAGCTGCGTTTAAAACACATCAATCATTTAAACTTATCGGTATTAATTATTACTTACCATAAATAATAATTTACGTTTTTTAATTTCATACATTCAAAATATTATCGATTTTTTTATTAATTATTATTATTATTGTTTTTTTTTTTATTTTTATAATAGATAAATATGCAGCTACGTGACATTTTTATTTTTGGCAACAAAAAAAAATTCCAAGATTTTTTTTTCCCATTATCGTGAATACTTATCTATAGATATCAATAAATATAGAAAAGTATAAAAAAAAAAATTTTTGATCACATTTTTGTTGGCAGTAAAAATTTTTTTTTTTTTTTATTTTTACGTCAGCAAAAAATTTTAAATAAATTGATATTTTAATAAATTCTACTATTTTTTTTTTTATAAAAATTTAGATCTGCTGTGATAATTAATAAAAAAAATTGTAATTAATTAGGGTAAAAATTGACAACTAAATAATTTTACAAGTCGGCATTTAATTAAAATTTTTTAAAATTTTTTGATCGAACATTTCTAACAAAAAAAAATTTCTATATTTTTACGTCATTAAAAAATTTTAAAATAAATTCCACTATTTTTTTTTGTTGTAAAAATTTACATCCGATAATTAATAAAAAAAAAATTGTAATTAATTAGGATAAAAATTAAAAACTAATTTTTAACTTTTCATTAAATTGAAATAAAAAAAAATAAATTTTTTTTTAGCACTGAGAGAAAATTTTTTTAAATTTTTTATCACGAGAGATAAATGGATCGATAAAAGCCCATAATTATAAAGTAATATATAATTTGACAATTGAAAGTATCAGAACATAAACTTGAACAAGTCAAGGCAGTAACTGATAACTCAAGGCAGCGGTCATTGCTCACCCATGGTCATAATTTAACTCTTAAAAAACATCCCTATCATCATCAAACATTCAAAGTGATCAATAATCAATCAGCAATAAAATAAACTATCCAACATTTTAAATAAAACTATCATACAATTCCGCAAGTAAAAACTAAAAATAGTAAAATCTTTTTATGGTCAACATAAATATGGATAGTGAGCGAGAACGAGGTCACACAATCGCGAACTTGCCTTGTAGGCGTCGACGACCTCACACAAAAGCTGAACGAAGAATGTGGATGATTGTTTCCATAAAATAAAAAAAAAAAATTTTCAAATTACTCGATATTTAAAACATATGTCATACATATAATTTATCGCGCCAACACATGCGACCAATTGTCGTAGAGTTTAAATATGTTTGAACGTGTAGTCACTTGTTTAATCAATGACGACTTGCATTTCATTAAATTATTTAATAGAGATGTGTACTTACATTAATTAATAATTAGTCATCGTGATATTTTATTTCTGACGCACCTAGTAACAATAATACGAGCAACTATTTGAATACAACCTCATAAATTTACCACTATTTGTTGAGTCTACAAATATGTCAATTTTATTTATCAATTTATTTTCTTCATTTGCGTTTATTATTTCATATTTATTGTAATAATAATTTATATTTTTTTTTATCAAATACGCAAATATCGAATTTGTTATACAATCTCGGTTGTTTACGGAAAAAAATCTATTAATAAATAAATTTATTGAAACGCAGTTTAAATATGAAAATAAAGATTATTATTATTTTTAATATAAGGTATGAATTAGTTACTTAAATATTATTTATTGGATTTCTTAAATCGGAAACTCCCGGCTATTCACCCGACAATCTTTCAAGGCTGAAACAGTTATGGTTCGGTTTGATGTTAAATTGTCCTCATTACTCTAAATAAAAACTATCAACAACTCAACAACGATAAATTGTTTATTTAAATTTGTATAGTTTATTTATTTATAAATGTATATCTATAGGGCGTTTAGTTTCGTAACCGGGTCATAAAAAAATTGAACATTTTTTTGAATTAATTTTTAAATCTAGACAAATTAAATGCTGGTTAATCAGATAAAAATTTTTATTAATTTCAAACATATTTTTGGCGGTAAAATTTTTAATTTAATTTATTTCCAGAAATTTTTTTTATCACAACTGAAATGAAATCTTAAGTCAAAAGCGTTCAGATAAAACTCAAAAATTTGATAGCAATAATAAATGATTTGAAAATTCCATAATTTTAAATTAATTTTTAGTTTTCCCGCAATTTTTTTTTAATTTTAAAATTGTTTCTGTTTGATTTTAAAACTCAACGACTTATATAATAAATATATAAATTAGGGCTGTGCGAATCTTGTTCGAATCGAATCGAGTCGAATAGATTCGATTCGATATTCTTAGTTCAAAGAATTCGAATAGAATCTTCGAACTATTCGAACATCTCGAATAATTCGAATTTTCGAGTATTCGCACCCTCCTAATATAAATTTCAAACATATTTTGGCGGTAAAATTTTTTGTTTAATTTATTTTAAAAATTTTCATCACACGAAATTAAATTCAAAATTTTAAAAATTCATTCACATAAAATTCCATTAATTTGAATAAATTTTAATTTTTCCCGCAATTTTTAAAAAATAAAAAAAATCATTTTTGTTCGACTTCAAAACTCAACGCCTCATAAAATATATCTACATATATCATATTACTCATATTACAAACACGCATTTATAAATCAATAATTTATTATTTTATTGTTATAATTTCCAGCACTGTTCGTAGATTTGCACTTGGATAAAAAAAACCTTAAATAAAATAAAATAAAGAACTAGTTGTTTATATATGTGACCACTTGATATGATCGTAGTAGTGTACATTATATTAGATCTAGGATAGAAATAGAATTAACTGTCTAGATAATGATTAGTATCCCTGAATGATTCCAAGGCCTCTTCCACATGTTGTTTACTCGTAGTCGTAGGTCAGGAGTGAAACGAGTTACCAGACAACTAATTACCACTTATTCAACAATAGTAATAATAATAATAATAATAATAAACAATTAATAAAAAATCTATTACTAATTAAATCTATCTCGTTTCGCGCCTGTCCTTGACTTAGCCATTAATCTTAGATGTACTGATCAATAAAGCTAATAAGGATTATTGATTATTGTTGATACTGATGATGATGTTGTTGATGTTAATTACCAAACATATTTACTTTCAGGTTTTGTCTATGAGCGATGAATTACGAAGAGCTTTGTACGCCAACAGTGCCATATCTCTTGACGTAGATGTTATTGTCCCTGATCTGGTTGGCACCACGGAAATATTGAGCGATGATCACAGAGAACATTTGTGTCGTCATTTGCCAGCACGTGCTGAGGGATATCTTTGGACACTGGTATTCAGTACGAGTCAACATGGATTCAGTTTGAATAGCATGTACAGAAAAATGGCTAAAGTTGAAAGCCCTATTCTTCTAGTCATTGAAGATACTGAGGGAAATGTAAGTTTTACTATTCATTATTCATTATTTATTATTCTTGTTTTTTAATTTTATTTATTATTGTGCTAAAGGTATTTGGAGCCCTCACGTCATGTTCACTTCATGTCAGTGATCATTTTTACGGAACTGGAGAATCTTTACTATTCAGGTTTACTCCAAGGTTCCAGGCATTTAATTGGACTGGTGATAATCTTTATTTCATTAAAGGAAATAATGAAAGTTTAGCTATTGGTGCTGGAGAGTAAGTATAATATTTTATTATTATTATTATTTTTTATAGAAATTTTCAAATTGACATCCGAAAGTTACCAAAAAAAAACAAAAACGAGATTCTGATGAAACTAACAGAGATACGACAAAAATGTATATAAACAATTATGTAGATAATCAAATTCTCTACAAAAAAGGTCTCATTAAATTTTTACATACACCTAATTATTTCAGCGTAATTTAAACTTGAAGGAAATTAGTAATACTTTTTATTTAATTACTCTAACTTATTTTCTATGTAATTCAAAAACTATCAGAGATACGTTAATGAGTCACAGGACCTTTTTTGTAGCAAATTAAATTTCCTACAACTTTTGTTCGAAACATTTTTTTCTACCGTTTGTAGTTTCGCCATAAATTGAATTTTAAACAAAATTAACACCACAGTTTACTTCATAAAATATGAATTTAGTTCTGTGCCCAGAATTTAAATTAAAAAAAAAAAAAAAATTAAATATTCTCATGACAAGTTCAAAATTACAAAATTATTTTAATCAAAAAGTTAAAATTTATCATCGGTAATTAAAAGTTATGTAATTTTTCAGCGGTAAATTTGGTCTGTGGTTAGACGGAGATTTATATCAAGGCAGAACACAATCATGCAGTACATACGGTAATGAACCACTTGCCCCACACGAAGACTTTGTCGTGAAAACACTAGAATGCTGGGCATTCATATAGGATTCAATAACCGGCTCCGTGTCAACATTCTTGCCGCAGCCGAACTTAACTTGAGCTCGTGATTTCTGGTGGACATTAAGAAAAAAAAAAAAAAAATGAAATTTAAAACAATCCCAGTGTCAGGAGAGATCAGACTAATTTTTTCGTATCACTGATTATTAATAGTCTCCATAACATATAATTTGATGTTAAATAAAATAAATGGAGACTTATAATTACTGATGATCATACACTAAAATAATAATCGTTGCGTTAACGCTTTGACGTAATAACGGCTAGTGTCAAGGCAGCTAGAGATTTGTTAACCCACGAAAGATAATAATATAAAGAGATATATAGTTTTCAAGATTTAACAGTTTTAATAATAATCATTATAATAATAATAATAATAATAATAATAATATTAATATTAATAATAACGAGAGTATTTACGGTGAAGGATTACGGAGAGAGAAAATACAATGACAGTTGAATTTATAAATTATCGACAAGCCGGCCGTTTTTATTCAACTTTTATTTTATTATTATTATTATTTTTAATTTCATATTATTTATTTACATATATTTTTAAACGTAAGTTAAATTTATAATTAATCATTTTTTTTGTTTTAAAAAAATTTTAAAAACCGGTTTTAATTTTTGTGAATTGTAAAATAGGCCAATGAGATTATTGCGATGAGTGTTAATGTAAATGATATAATGATAATAATTAAAAAATATATATATTTATATACATATAAATTATAACGTGTAAGCGGTCCGAATTCGGACGCAATTAGCTGGAGATCTAGGTGGCATTTAACGATGCTTGTACCTCAATAATTGAATTAAGATGCCACTGATACGCTAAATTATACGTTTGTTGTGTAGATACTGTAGATAGTTAATGTAAATATACATATACATATATATATAAATATAATTAAAATTAAAAATGATACAGTGATGCTGAAAAAAATTTTCAGATTAATTAATTGAGTGACGTATGATACGTTACGAATATTAATATTGATATAAATATAAATATAAACACTATGTAAACAATATGAATATTAATATACTTATTAAGCGTAGTCTTGATGAACTTTAAAGTTCGTCTGGACATTAGGATCTGAACTAGCCGTAGATATTTCCTGTATGAATCGTACTGATTAATCAAAGAGAATAATTGTCAACAAATACTTGTCATCATTCAAATTAATTGTTTTAAAAAATTATAAATTAATTCATTGATTAATTAATTGAGTATATTATTTACTGATAAAAAAATTAATAACAATCATCAAAAGCTAAATGTATTTCGACGGCGCATTGAATACATCAATCACACAACGAAATTATAAATAAATATATAAATATAAATATATATATTTATTTACATGCCTCAGTATTTAAAAAATATATATACATGTATACAAAAAAAAAGAATTTCTTGGCGCAATAATTTTGCACTGCAAATTAAAAAAAAAAATTTTGTAGGAATAGAGAAATTTTTGGCGCGAAAATTTGTTTTTGTTTTAAAAAATTTTTTCTTGCCCCAAGAAAATTTTTGTGTTCAATTTAAAATGCAAAAAATTTCTTGGGATAAGTAAAAATATATATGTATATATATTTTAAATGAGGTATTGAAATAATCATTTCATGTACATTTAAATTATAATTTAAAATTTAAAAATTTAAATTTCATCTCATGCAGATTTACTCCTAATTTTGGAGACACTATATCAGTCCATCGTCATAACACTTGCTTCATTAATATATCAATTATATATTAATATAATAATAATAATAATAATAATAATAATAATAATAATAATAATAATAATAATAATAATAATAATAATAATAATAATAATAATAATAATAATAATAATAATAATAATAATAATAATAATAACAATAATGATAATGATAATGATAATAATTACTAATTATAATTATTGTTAAAAAAAAAAAAACTGTCACTTGTTCGGCTAAAAAAGACTTGTATGGAAGATTTTTATTGATGAATTTGGAAAAAAAAAAAATAAATAAACTGGAAAATTAATGTAATAGTATCTAGATACAATTGTAATTATGTAGTTTAATTGTTTAAATTAATAATTTAGATTATATGCATATCAGCGTTAATTAATTCCGCATATTAAAAGGAATTTTTATAACAAAATATCAAAGGCTTTATTTTATTTATTTGTTTTTATTTTTATTTACAGAGTACGAGATCTTCGATATGAATTAAAATTTTTTCCTCAATAAAAACAATTAATTTTTTATTTAAAATGAATTATTTTGGGTAATTTGAAGACATATCGCAGTCCGGTGTATCTAGATACTGAATTTTTATTGCGATTTATCGAATTAAATATCAAACAAGACAAATACTAATAAATATAATATATAAAAAATATACTATCAAGTTTTTTCGTAGCTGTCAGCTTAATTAGTATAGGTTTTGATGAATATATTAATTATTTAACACAAAGAGTTGCAAGTTACGGTTGTCTAGACTTAAAAATAAAATATAAATAATTAACAAAGAAAAAAAAATTAGTATGTAGGCTCTTGTGATACTAATTAACAAACTAAATAACAACAAATAAATAAAAATTGCTCTGGTTTTTTAAAAAAAAAAATTTCATGATTTGGTCTTCGATGAAATTCTAAATTTTGAGAGAAAGCTTTTACGCTAATGTACCTACTATTAATTACACTACAATTAAACATTTGATAGATCAAAAATTATTTGAAATCAATTATAAATAATTGTAATAATTATAATAATAATAATAATAATTAAAATTTGCAAGCCTATAAACATTGTAATGACAACACAAAAATGTGCTACTGCCTCTACACTAGTAGACGTAGATTGTTACTTAAATGATGCATTAAAAATAATCAGGTGTTCTAATTAGCGTAATAATAATAATAATGATGCGTGGAATAATGTTCGATCAATTGGTTAAATATTAAATCAAGACTTGTGACTCAGGAAGAAAGTCATTCTGATAACTAGACCGTCTGCTCGTTGATTACGGTGGGACTTATAAACAAATTAACTAATTAATTAACATATAAATAATGGTAATTATAACTATCATGTAGAAATGTATAAGTAACAGTAACGATTGTAATTGGTAGTTACTTTGCCGGTCATAATATCCGATACTGTAAAATACCAGACAATAAAATCGATCAATTTGATCCCAGAAAATTTCACAAACAAAAATCCTGATAATGCAGGAGAAATTCTGATAAATCGTCAGAAATTGTCACAGAATTTTTTAGGAAATCCAAAAAAAATCCTAATAGAGCAGATTTTCCTTCCGGATTTGTCGAGGATTATAAGGGAAGGATATTATGACCGCGCACCAGTTACTTGTTATGTAAAAAAAAAAAAAAAAAAAAAAAAAAAAACAAAGAAAATATTCGGCAGTTAATCCCGCGAAAGCACCAGCAACTGCTTTAAAATAATCTTCACTGATAATAAATAAACATATAAACATATACATCAGTTAAGATTTTTCGTACATTGTCAATTAGATTCAGACTGATAGCAGGGATTGAACATACACTTTACTGTATGTTTGTCTGGTAAATATTATTACAAGCTAGACGTGTCGTCATATATTATTTAACTTAATTGTTTTATTGTCGTAATCGTGATCGTGCTCGTGATTGTGATTGTTTACAAAAAAAAATAAATTAGTATTTAAAAAGCTTTTAGTAAATCTGGTCTACCTGAGCTTTACATCACGAGAGAACAGTTAAATAAATATATAAAATAGATATTAAAAAGTAGATTGACAGAATCTATATAAAATTATCGCTTAATCGAGTCTTCCTCGGGTGAAAATATTCATTTTTTTTTTACACAAAAAAAAAAAGAATTTCTTGGCGCCAAAAAAAAATTTTTTGAATCAAGAAATTTTTTTTTTTCTGTGTATTTTTCAAAAAAATTGATCGTTGAAAAAAAAACTGCTTCTTAAAATAAAAACGATCAATTTTTACCACCCGCTTTTTGTCATATTTATTATTATATAATTTATTATAAAACTTGAAGCCAGAAACTAGAAAAAAAGGTCAGTTTAATCACGAACACGTGAGTAAAAAAATATACTAAATAAATATCTCTGGACCAATAAATTTTACACTTCTATAAATAATTATACGTTCTTCTTATTAACAAAGTAAAAAAAAAATTATTTAAAAATTAATATCTGGACTCGAATGCACTGATTTGATAGAAATGTCTGTCTAGTCTATCTTACAATTAACAAAATATTAATTAATACAATGATGATAATAAATAACAAATTAATTAACCAACTAATAAACTAATCAATTAAATAAAAAATCAGCATGAGCTAACGATCGGCTATTTATTAAATTAATAATAATAATAAAAGCAAGTGATGTTGTTGTGATTCAAGGCGTCTAAAATCCATTGATGGTAGAAATAATAATAAAAATTTATATTTTAAAAAACTAAGTGATGACAAAAAAAATTTTTCAATGGCTAGAGCAGCCGTTGTATGATCAGTCAATATGTCTTTAGAGAAGTTTATTGAATTCTGTACGAATATGAAAAAAGAAAAAAAAATATTAATAATAATTATAATAACAAATTAATGTCTTTTATTGAGCATTAAAAAATAGCTCTTTGTTGTATGAACGTTGATCAGTATGCTCTCCCTTTACCAGACTTTTAAAATAAAGTATATAAAAAAAAAAAAAACGATACATTTTCTTTTAGAAAATGTGTGTACGTACAGAATTGTGTATTTATGTAGACCAGTATATGTAAATACTCATGTTGCTCGGCCTTGCACACATTGCGAGCAATACACACATTCACATATACAAGACACGCGTATATATAAATATATACATATATATATATAAATGAACAAAAAATATATATATTGAAAATAAAATGCCAACCATGTGTTGTAAAGATATCAAACTGTTTACTTTTCTTTACCTACTGTACTATTATTATATACTATATGATGTCAATTAGCATTTAATTGAGCTTGAGCATTTGATTTGTATTTATATTTACATTTACAGACGACTGTAATGTGACTCGTGGATTATCATATCTCTGGTTACTTCATTGACAGATCGACAGCCTGTGTAAATATTTAGTTTATGTAAATATTTTTTTTTTTAGTTCGTAAATATTTTGATTTAACTTGCCGGCTAATGCTAGAGTCTGTCTTATATCTTCTTTTATTAGTTTCAGAACTTCTATCGCTCCTTTTTCGCCACCGTGTGTTAGTCCCCAGAGCATTGGTCTTCCGAAAAATACCTTCAATAAATATAATCGTGTTACTAATTCCCCAAGGTCATATTTTTATCCAGGATTTTCTAAAGTTTAAGGGCTGTATGATTTTTTGTTGCTAATTGTTTAGTAAATTGAAAAAAATTTTGAAAACCTAAAGGGCGCATGATTTGAATTGTATGCTCTTTTGGCACGCGTAAAAATATCCAATTCGAAATACGGCGAAAAGACTAAATTTTGCTGAAATCAAACCGCGACCATAGAATTTTCTTCAATGAAACCGAAAGTTGGTCAATAAATTGAGCCGCCATATTTTCGGTTTTTTTCCGACTTAATTATCGACTATTTTACAGCCCAGTGTTCACTATCTGGGCTTTTTGTTAGAAGAAAAAAAATTTTACTATCATTTTAACTTTAAATTTTTGTACCCGGGGGTTTTCAAAAATTTTTTTTCAATTTTGAACTTCAGTCTCCCAAACCTTTTGTAATAAAAAAAAAATTTATACTCTCTTATGAAATCAGTAACGGGATTGATATATATTATTATACATTTATATATTTATACTGACCATTTTAGCACCTAGAGCTAAAGCTTTGAAGACATCAGTTCCTTGTCTGATCCCACCATCTAAATAAACATCAATTGTATCACCAACAGCTTTGACAATTTCAGGCAGCGCTTCAATCTGAAGAAATTTTAAAAACTTATTACCAATAAATTAATTTAAATAATAAATAAATAAATAATTGCAGCTTCCAAACCGATGCGGCGACTTCGTCAAGTTGCCTGGCACCATGATTTGAAACAATGATCCCTTGGACTCCTTTTTCCCGAGCCACTACTGCGTCATCAGCTCTCAAGATTCCTTTTAAAATAATCGGTAAGTTGGTGACACTAAAAAACAAAAAAAAAATTCTAATATATCGATATCAGCTATATCTGATTAAAAACTGACAGACGATTAAAAGAAAAAACCTTTTGAGCCAGTCGACATCATTCCAAGACAGTGAATCGTCAAATAAATTGACGACGTATTCATTTAAACCAGACCCTGAGTCAGTGTAATTTATTTTATCCGACAAATGACCATCGAAATTAGCTAGTTTCAAATGTTTTGGTAATGTAAATTTGTTTTTTACGTCACGACGCCTGGTACCAAAGAACGGAGTATCAACAGTAAGAACAATAGCCTTGTAACCGGCTTTTTCAGCCCGTCTTATCAGATTTATCGTTACTTGGCGGTCGCAGTATATGTACAATTGAAACCATTTAATTGCCTTTGGTGCAGCTTTGTTTATTTCTTCAATACTGCTAGTTGATATTGTTGACTGTATAAAAATTGTTTTCATATATTCAGCAGCTAAAAAAAATTATAATAATAATTATTCAAATTTCAAATTTAAATAAAAATAAAAATTTCAAATTTAAATAAAAATAAAAATTTCAAATTTTAATTTTATTTATTGTGATGCTAAAAGTAGCAGACATTAAAAAATTTTATCATTTTCTATAAACAAAAGAAATATTGACAGGCGCGAATTTTAAAAAATACATAAAAAGAATTTTTTAAAATTTTATTGTGTATTTTTATTTTTTTCTAATAATTAACTTTGTAATTAAAAATTTAAAAATTGACAGCTGTCAGTATTACAAGTTATTAAAAATGATTTATTTACATTTGAAATAATCGAAATTTAAATAAATCGATCTATCGAAAAATAAAATCTCCAGTATCTCTCCAGAACATTTCAACACTTCGATATTTAAACTCGATAGAGTAATATATCGAGAGTTCAGAGTGAGAGTTTGTAAGATAAACACGCGAGTGAGATCAAAAAATACCATTGGAATGTCTTGCTTTAATTAATTAATTAATATATAGATATATATATATATTTAGTGTACATAAATTAAATTAAATAGCAACAAAAATAGATGTGGTGATAAAATAATTTAAATAATTTATTTATTTATTTATTATTGTAAATATTTATAAAAATAAGTCATGATAAAATTGAGATAATGAAGCGTAATGTAATTAGCTTAATTAAATTTTTATTTGTTGCCACGTTTGCCGTATTACTGACAATTGTCGTGTTCCGTTATGTACGTGGACCCCGAATTTCACTCACTGGATCTCCACATTCCCTAAATTTATTTGACGGAGACAAAGCATCAAATCCTAATGTAAGTAATTAATTAATTAATTATGACCATGAAGTTAACCGACAATTTAAAAATTTATTAATGTCAATTTAACTGACAAGTGGGAATTTTTTTAATTTTTAAATAAAATTTAAGCAGAGTAAAAAATTTAAAAATGCGCATTTCGATAATTGAAAAATTTTTACGCGCATTTTTTTAAATTTAATTATTTATTTAAAATGTAAAAATTTTCTCTGCTGCTTCACTCGTAAAAATTTTGATTTTTTTTTTTTTTAAATCAATTACCAAAAAATTTGCAGCTGCAATTTTTTATAATTTATTTAAAAAAAAAATGAAAAAGTTAGACGCCGGTTAACTTCAGTATCATAATTATTTTAAATTTATTCAAAAAAAAAAAAAAAGTTGTATATTTATTTAAGATATGCGGAGTTACCATTATGATTATTATTATTTATTCTTCAGGGTCAACTGGAAGAGAAAATTGATTGGCATGACTACAAAAAAATTAAAGAGGATTCTGAGAGAGTGGGGATCGGCGAGCAGGGAAAGCCAGCAATTTTATCACCAACAAAACGGCTAATAGAAGAAAAATTATATAAAGTAAATGGTTTCAATGCTGCGCTGAGCGACGATATTTCTCTGAATCGTTCTGTTCCCGACATACGTCACCCCGATTGTAAAAAGAAGAAATATTTAAAGAAATTAAACTCAGTATCTGTGATAGTATCATTCCACAATGAACACTTTACAACATTACTGCGTACATGTTGGAGTGTCATCAACAGATCACCAGCAGAATTGCTTGAAGAGATAATTCTGGTTGATGATGCAAGTACAAAAGTTGAGCTAAAAGACAAACTCGATAATTATATAGCTAATAATCTTCCAAAGGTTTCGGTGATAAGGCTGCCGCAGAGATCCGGTCTGATACGAGGTAGACTAGCCGGTGCTAAGAAAGCGCGGGCTAAAATTTTAGTTTTTCTCGACTCACATACAGAGGCTAATGTTAACTGGCTCCCGCCACTCATAGAACCCATCACCAAGGACTATAAGACATGCGTGTGTCCATTTATAGACGTAATTGCATTCGATACCTTCGAATACCGGGCGCAAGATGAGGGCGCACGTGGTGCATTTGACTGGGAGCTCTACTACAAGAGGCTGCCGTTGCTGCCAGAAAATTTGGCAAATCCTTCGGAGCCTTTCAAGAGCCCGGTGATGGCTGGCGGACTGTTTGCCATCAGCGCCCAATTCTTCTGGGAACTCGGCGGGTACGACCCGGGTCTTGACATCTGGGGTGGCGAGCAGTACGAGCTGTCTTTCAAAATATGGCAGTGCGGTGGGCAAATGTTTGACGCGCCTTGTTCTAGAGTCGCTCATATTTACAGAAAGTTCGCGCCCTTTCCTAATCCAGGACGCGGTGACTTTCTGGGAAAAAATTACAAACGAGTGGCGCAGGTTTGGATGGACGAGTACGCGGAGTATATTTACAAACGACGTCCTCATTTGAGGAACCTCGACCCTGGTGATTTGACAGTACAAAAAGCTTTGAGGGATAAGCTTAAGTGTAAACCCTTCAAGTGGTTTATGGAGAATATTGCTTTTGATCTAGTAGATACATATCCGCCGATAGAACCTGAAGACTTTGCGCTTGGAGAGATAAGAAACATGGGAGTGCCGGAGCTCTGCTTGGACGCCAAGCGCAAGGCCAAGAATGAAGCCGTCGTCGTTGATCTCTGCGTCAAGGACAATGTGAAGGTCGCCAATGGAGAGCAGGAGTTCAGGTTGACTTGGAGAAAAGACATACGTCCGAAGACCAGGACCGATTGCTTGGATGTTTCTAGTGGAATTCCTCGAGCTCCGGTTACTCTGTACCCCTGTCATGGGCAACAGGGTAATCAGCGCTGGCGTTACAACGTCGAGAAGCAGTGGCTGATGCACGGACTGGGTGACAGGTGTCTTGACACCGATCCTGCTAGTAAAAAAGTATTTGTATCAGCCTGCGATGCTTCGTCGTCTACCCAGAAGTGGAGGATCCAAGAGGTCAACATGATGGCTCTCAATAACTGGGACAACGTCGGTCCAAAAATAAAATAATTTTTTTATCATTCACTTTCACTACATTCCAATTACTTTATTATTCTTATTATTATTTTTTTTTTTTTTTTTTTAATTAAAAAATGAACGAATCAACAAGTCATCAGTTTTGACTAGTCATTGGCTATTATTTGTTATAAATAATTTAATTAAATTCAAAAAAAGTACCAATTAAATCATTACTATTAATTTTTGAAAATTAATGTAAATATATATTGAATGTTGTGCCTTGAATTTTGCCATGGTTTATATTTTATCTAGCAAACAATTACTATCATTATTATTATAATTATCAATTGCTCAAATTATTTTATTTTAATAATTAATGTCACAAATGATAAACTGTATTAATTAATCAATATTATTAATTAGTAAGAGTATATTTTTTGTATGATCAATACTTGGATATAAAGTATTTAATCAATCAACTTATCGGTTAATTAATTTATTACTTACCTTTAGCATTCGCACACTCGCCGTCTGGATGAGCCATCCGTTGCATTGCAGTAGGCGCTATTCCTAAAGGCATGGCAATTTTTTCACCGAGTACCCATGTACTTATATCACATTTTGATACATCTGTCAGTACTCGTGGTCTTATTCGGTACCTAATTAATTTATTTATGAATTAGCAATTAATAATAATAATTGCAACTTAAATTAGCGGCCTAATAATTTTCGATTTTTTAAAAACTGATAAATTGTTAAAAAAAAATTATTTTAAAAAATTGCACTTGAAGTTTTTTTAATTTTCTACATGTTCATATTTTTAATTTTTTTTTTTTTGTAATTGATTTGTTGAAAAAAAAATCAGAAAAATTTTAATTGACCAGGATCATGTAACATAACAATAACAATGCAACAAACTTTTTAAACGCATCTCTATTCCACTTCAAAGTAAATTCATCTCCTGCACCACTTGTGTAATAATCTTTCACTGACTGGGCCAAAATATTAGCTGCTGATTTTTCGTAATCATCAATACTAACAAATTCACTCATTTTAAATAATTGATTAATTTAATTTAAGATATAACTTTAATTGCAAGTTTACGCTCTGATTTAAATCATAAAGCGCAATTATAAACTATCAGTTGTTTGATAACCCACAGTAAGTGCTGATAATTTTTTTTTTTTTTTTTTTTTTTTTTTTTTTTTTAAATAATAAGCTATTGAGTATTGAGTAGACAGTAACATACAATTGAACTTTAAATTATAAGCTGAGATAATCCTACATTTTATTACATTTTTTCAAAAAATACACAAACGTTTCGTTTCGTTTATTTATTTTTTTTGGTGACCTTCAATTTAAAAATTTAAAAAATTAAGAGCCTGCGGTAGGTTCAAAAAATTTTGATCTGTTTAAATTAAATTCAAAAATTTTATAGGAACTGTCAGTTGGAAAAAAAATCGAGCGAAATAAATGCTATGGTCAAAAATTTAAGATTAATTATTTTATGGTAATTATTTTTACTCATTACGCAGTCATAGGAATAATTATTAATTTATATTTACTGGATAATTTGAATATTAAAACCACTTATCACTGTACTGATTATTCAAATTTTTATAAGAGTACCCGGTAAAAAAATATCAGATATGATCATATAGAAATTTAAATATGATATGAAAAGCAGAAGACATTTGATAATTTTATTACTTCTAGACAAATAACTTGTGAGTTAAAAGAAAGTGTTTTAAATTCTTGACATGAATTTAAAAAAATTTTCATGATACTGAAGTTAGCTGACGTCTGATAATTTTTGAATTTTTTTAAAAATGATAAATTAAAAAAAAAATTCACCCATAACTTTTTTAATTTTCTACATGTGCATTTCTTTAATAGTCGGCTAAGTTCAGGACCATAAAGTTTATGAGTGTGAATGTAGCAGATATGAGACAATTCATAAATTTAAAATAAAGTAATTAATTAATTAATTAAAATAATAAAATTTAAAAAAGCGCGCGTACTGATTTTTAAATTGTCTAAATACTAATTTCTTAATTTTTACATACAGTTCATTTATTTATTCAAAAATTTAAAAAACTTCCAGCTGTCAGCCATATTCACACTCATAAATTTTATTCATTTAAAATAAATTTTTTTTAACGTCAACTACTTCAAGTATTATATTTAAATAAATATGAACATTTATAAAAATAAATGCTCACATGTATACATATTATCAAATCTGATATCATATTTTCCACAAATAAATAAAAATAGATAAAAAAAATTCCATTTATTTTTATTTTCTCAGCTGATTGGTCGATGCAGGACACGGATAATTAACTCCTTGGTATTTATTCAATTGTTTATTTAAATCCTCATTGTTAATTGTCATTTATATTTAAAATAGAAAATAACAAACTGCAAAAGCCAGTTTTTTTTTTTTTTATTATTAATTTTATCTTTTTTTTTTGTTTTTTTTTTTTTTTTTTTTATTCTTTTACAATAATAAATACTGGCTATTTACTTTAAATTTTATTCTCTACTGCAGTCGTTAATCTCTATAATTTTTTTTATTACAGTTAAATTAAATTAACAGTTAATCTTAATTAAAGATATAGATTATTAATTAAAATAATAATAATAAAGCATTTGAGTGATAGGCAAAGTTACAATAATTTTACTCACGGCACCGTTCAGTTCAATATTTTTTAATGAAATATTTAACGACGCTCCAGGATTATGATTAATTAATAATTAATTAAATATAGTACAACAAAAAGTACATGCCGGTTGTTGACGGCAAGATTTTGCATAACAAAGTGCCTGGCAACAAAAAAGAAAAAACTATTAATTAATAATTAAATAAAATTGTATTAATTTATTAGTAATGACAATAATCATAGCATTTACTGCTGCGTATCTTATTATTCAGTATTTAGTTATGCAATTTATGTACAAATTGATTTCCTACAATTCGCTTTCATATTTTTTGTTATTTATTCATCATCATCAGTATTATTAATTAGTTATAATTATTTATAGTTTTTTTTTTTTAATTTTTATTTTCGTCGTCACTCAAACTTAGTATTTAAATAATTTGCCTTTACAAGCACAGCATAAATAATTACAAATATTTTAATTTATAAATTATTTAATTCATTTGTTATTGTTATTGTTATTTTTTTTTATTTTATTGTTTTAATAAATCTGTCATTAATCCGCTACAAATACGGATTCGCTTCGACAATAAAATGTATTTTATAATAATAATTAATAATAATAATAAACTTTACGTCACAAAATTCCATCTATAAACTATGGATTAATTTAAAAAATTCTAAGTCAAGCAGAGCATACAGCAATTAATTTTAAAAATTAATTAATAATTATTTTATTTAAATTTATTCGAAGCGTTAGTAAAAGTAACGAAATCGTTATAGTTTTAAATTGGCTTTGGTAAAAATCATTTTCTAAATCATTCATTATCGCTTAGCGCTCATTCAATATTTTATTACTTTTAATTCTTGTAAATTAAAGTAATTATAAAATAAATCTACATGATAACTTATTTATTTATTTCTCTTTAACGCGATTGTTGACAACTTAATTATTTTATTTATTTAAACGGACGACTTGACATGAGAAATTTTATTTTTACATCGACGCTCTTCACTGACTAGAATCCCGATAGTTTTTCTTTCATTTATTTTCTTTTTTTTTTTATTAAAATCAGCATTGATAAATTAAATTTAAAAAAAAAACACATTGGAGTTAATTAATAAATTTAACAGAAAAAAAAATAAATTTTTTTCTTTTTAAATATTTTTTATAATTTCATACACGTGCTATGACTGCATGATGAGTTCACAATAAAATACATACACAGAAAAAAATTATTTCATAACACAAAATATTTTTTTTCTGTGTAATTAAATTAATAATTTATGTAATTAATAATAAAATCATGCAGATATTTAAGTCCTTATAAATGGAATTGAGCAGCGAGGGGTACGCATTGTTCCGTTTAATTTGTTTTTTTTAAATGATTAATAGATAATGAGTAATAAACCCATTTTTTATTTTTAATAAATTCAACATTATCGTGTGTATGAGACAATAAACTATCATTATGCCGCATAAATAATGGCCATTAATTACTTTTATTATTAATCCTGTTATTAGTATAAATTTATTTTCATTCAAATCCAGCTATTCGATACTGATTGAAAAATAATTAACGATTAACGCTTTTAAGACGTTTTACACTCAGTGAGAATACAATTAAATATTAAATAATAATAATAATAATAATAATAATAATAATAATAATAATATTTATGAACTATCATTGTCAATAACAAAAAAAAATAATAATAATAAAACTTAGTATACGAGTTGAAATGTGTACAAAAAACCAGGATTTACAACAGCGCTGCACTCTCAATGTATAATAGAAATATAATAAATTTTTATCACATATAAAAAGCAGATATATGTACATATATGTCTGAATATTAGGTACCCATTTTAACTTGAACTGATCTCTCTACACATTAATTAATTAATTAATTTGTTTTTTATTACTCTCTCTCTCTCTCTCTTTCTCACTCTCTCGCTCACTTTGTAAAAGATTATTAAAATTGTCATTACAATTATTTTATTTAAATTTATAATTTTGGCGAACTGTTACAACACAAATTGTGAGTGTCAATGCAAGACAATTTTTAAATTTCAAATAAATAAAATAATTAAATTTAAAAAACGCGCCTGATTTTTCAATACGCATTTTTTTTACTTTACTTACATTTTATTAATTTGAAAATTTTAAAAATTCTGTCAGACATTTACACTCGGTTATATATATATTGGTTTTTTTTTTTGTATAAAGTAATTATGAATTTTATTATTTTAAGTAATAGTTTAAAATTACGATTGATGTACGGCGGTATTTCCTGGCCTGGTCGGGAGATAGTCGTTGATTTAGTCTCATTCATTTATTATTATTATTTAAATTTCTTACACACGATTTTTTTTATTCTTATTTATGAATGACTTTAGTTTTTTTTATTAAATATTAATATCTATAACATACGTTATTATTATTTAGAGCTGCAATAAATTTATGACAACCAATTTCATAATTATAATAATTATAATAATAATATTAATTAATAATAATAATAATAATAATAATAATAATAATAATAATAATAATAATAATAATAATAATAATAATAATATTAGTAGTAGTAGTAATAATAATAATATAAATATAAAGTGCAATTATTATAATTGCAGCTCTGAAACGATGGCTAGAACTTTTGTTCATTAAACAACGACGTTAATTTAAATAATTAATAATTAAATAAAGATCTTGAAGCTAGAAGACAATTTAAAATTTTCGGATTTTTTTTTTCCAATGAATAAATTTAAAAAAAAATAAATTAAAAAAATGCACATGTAGAAAATTAAAAAAACTATAAGTGCATTTTTTTAAATTTATTCGTTGAAAAAAAAATCCGAAAATTATACGTCAGTAAACTTCAGTCATAATTAAAAATCGTGATCGTAGTTATTAAATGAATAAAATTTATAAATAAATTCTTATCCATCGACAATAATTATTAACGTACGTTACACTTGCAATGTCTGGTTATTAAATTTTTGAAAAATTTTTTTTAATATCAGTCTATGTCACAAAAAAAATAGACACAGATTTATTGTAAGTGACTTTAATTTCCACTAATTAATAATTCGATAAAAACGAATTACTAATTAACGTAATAATTACCGAGCTGAAATTTATACGGACTTTTTCTATTATAAAAAGTTTCGATGGTGCGGGTGCAAAAGGAAAGGCACGACTTTGTTATATTCACTTCCGTTATAAAAAAAAATAAAAACAATAATAATAATCATAATAATAATAATTAATGGGATGCTAAATTTAATTTTCAGAGCCAGAATTAATCACTACAATTACTAGAATTACACAAACGTCATTGACGTCTAGTCGTTTCTTTTTTTTTACTTTTTATTCGTCACTGATAAATGATGTTCGCTTAAGTACAAAATTGTTATTATTTTAAAAATTATTTTCTCACTTATTATTCATAATTATTATTATATTTTTTGTCTATCAAATGGCTCAGCTTTACTAGATCAGTAAGATGATAAAACTGAAATAATGAAAAATTTTTTAGTCAATTTATTATTTATTACTTTTAAAATAATACCGTACAAAGAGTATGTACTGTATGTCCTGGTTTTGTCTCATGATGCAATAATTATTAATTATAATTAACTCGTTTCATTTTTTTTGTTATTTATTAGTATTATTAATAAACATTATGTTCAAATTTACATAGAATAATAATTACGGTAAAATTGCCATCGCTTACGATTTCCTAATTGATAAGAGACTGGATCCCACCATAAATCACTATTTTTCGCTATACATTTGTACAACTCGATCGTTTTCCCGGTCACATCTAAGTAATATTTTATTCACTTTTTTCTCCAGCTTCTTATCATTATTTTTATTAAATAATTAATTAGTTCATTTTTTTTTTTGCTTTTCATCATTTTTTTATTTTTTTTTTTATTTATTAAATTTTTTTTTTAAGTTAAAAACTACAAGTGACCGGTGACGACACAGTTGACGTGATATAACGTTAAAAATATAACATGCGCGTCCAGTAACAAATAAAAATAAAAAAAAAAAATTATCTTTTTACTCCAGCTGTACAATTGTAGTGTCGATTGAGTTGAGATTTAAACTTTTATCAACCGGCTTCCGCGAAAAATTCATTAATTAATAAAACGTCATCGTCTTCGCGTGCAGTCCGATTGTTTGACACCAACGTTCATTATGGATCCTGACTATTGTTTTGCGGTGACTCTGGGTTTTGAGAGTTCGGTACTTGACTCACGTGAGGTATATGAACAGGTGATGGTGTTGGTTGTTGTTTTTCTTGTGGTTGTTGTTGTTGTTGTTGTTGCTGTTGCTGCTGTTGTTCACTTTCTTCTTGCATTTGTTGAGTTCCTGTAACATCCGGTTGACCAGCATACCTTAAAAAAAAATCAATATTTATATTTAATAATTAATTAATTTAACTATCAATTTATTAACTAAGATCTCGTCCGTCGACTATGAGCGCAGAGCCGGAATTTTTATTACAACGCTATTTAAAAATAAAATACGCGAGTAAACGAGCGCTAAATTTATTTGAATTTTCTGCGCAGTGTTGCGAGTTATCACCAGCGATTATTTCCAGCTTCTGATTTTTATTTTAGTAAAAAAAAAATTCAAAAGAAAATGACAATTGTCTAGACGTGTGTGATTTTAATTTTTAAAAATCATAATTGACAATTAGCAACACTACAATATTAAATATTTAGCAGCGCGAAGACGAATTAATAAATTTATTTACCGTTCAGATCCAGGTCCCCATTGTTGTGAATTACTGCCGCGCTTATAATATTCCTCATTAACTTCTTCAACTTCAGGCTCTTCTTCTGGACAAAGTTCAAAGGCACGCTCTAACGTTTTTTTAGCACTGTTACTGCGTTCCAAAAAGTATCCATTTGTCGATTCATTTGATTGCGTCGGCGGTGACCAATTGTTGTACGCATGAGTGTACGGTGGCGCGGAAGTGTAAGGTCGCTTTTCTAATTCATCTTGTAACCAGTCGATAGCATGGTTCCACTTTCTCTTCAATTCAGGACTGTGGTACAGTAACTGATGAGCAGGTCGACATTTGCTAAATAATTGTACCATACATTTGATACACTGATACGCGCGTTTTTGGTAATGGTTCTTACTCTTTATTATTGTCTCAAACAATCCCTCTCTCTCGTCCGGTACACCCTTGAGTGCGTTATGTATACGATGGGTTTGCCACGAGTCTTCCATTAGTAACATCGACAGTAAAAGATCCATGTGATGTCTCAGTTCATGGGTATACGCGAACCCAATTTGCCAAAGTAGTTCACTGAGGACAGTCCGTGACAGATGTGGGTTTTCCCAACAGCAATACTGCAATAATTTCAATGTATCTTCAGTGACATTCGCATCTTCAATTAATTTTTTCATGTAACTTGTACGTATGAAAAGAATGTCAACAGCCTGAGGTTGGATAGGCATCAGGTAGTCGGGTTGGCACGTCGGGTCACCGTAAGGATTTGGTAGAACTGGAACTCCTGATGGAGCCATACTTGACTGACATCTTGATGATATGTCACAGCAACGTATCAACATACTGACTACCTGATGAAGTTTCGTCAACTCAGGATACTGATATTTAATTGTCGGTCCTGGTCCTTCGTCAATCGCGACCAACATAAACGTCACTGGCACGTTGAGTTTTAGTAGTTGAGCTTTTTCTTCCAACCCGAGATTTGCGTACGAGTGAAACAGAGAAAAATAATGGGGCAAGTGTCGCCCGTGATCAGATATTTCGCGATGAAGAAGTGACAATACCGCGTGCAATAAATGATCGCTCAGTGTTGCTGTTGGGTCGAGAAGAATTGAAGGCGCGTTGAGACTCGGTGGTACACATGGTCCGTCATGCAGAGAATAGTGCGCGAGAAATACTAATATTTTCATAAATGCTGTTCGTACTTCGGTAGTTTGACAGCTCAGTAAATATTCACAGAATCTGTGAGGATGATTGAAGAGCACGTTGTGAGCAAACCAAGACCTTACTGTTTTGCTGCAACGTAAATGATGACTCAGTATGTCGTACCAGTCAGTAGCAGTACCTCGTAACGTTTTCTTTGTATGGAAACCGGTGTAAAATAAAAATCTTGACGCCAATTGCACTGACAGCATTGACAGTTCTTCAGCTTCCGCGGGTATTTTGTCATTGAGATTCTGTCGGTTTAATGTATGCGGTGCATTACACGATACTAATTTTCTGATAAATTGAAAATATTCAGCACTAAATTGATTTCTATTATGCATAAATTTAATATTTTGTTTACGGACACTGTGTTCTATTGCCGGTGGCATTTCCATTACTCCCAATTTAGTATATAATGAAAGTTCATTAAAACTTTTCATAAGAGAATTTTCTTCAACGTCTAATCTCGTATAGAAAAGCATGTACGCATTCCACCACCTTTTCTGACGACGGAAATTCATACGTTTTAACATTTGATCAAACACTTCACCCATATAGTCACCACCAAAGCACTGGGTTTTCATTTCCTCTTCCTCTTCCATTTTACATTCAATTACATCTCCATCATCAAATTTATACCACTTGGCAGTACCGTCATTTTGTCTGTGTAAAATATAAGAATAATAGTGACCACCGCTAGCCTGACCACTGTGAACAACAATACCAGTAAGCTGATACTTTGTACAAGTCCCTTTGTTAATTTCCTCGTAATCACAGTCAATAACTTCCCCTTCGAGTTTAGCAAGCCCGCTAACAGTGTAAGGCTCCATGTCTAAATCCCTCGGGAATTCAAAGTAATCGTTAAATTTAATTGCACAGACTCGTTCAAAATCGTATTCAAAACGTTTCAGTTGAATAGCCAACACAGGCGGGAGTTTTTTAACACACAGACGTTTTACAGTAACAACTTTTTTGTTGCACTTGTCGCAGTGATAGGCATCCGCTCCTTCCAAAAGCTCGCCCTTGACATACTGCTCTAAAGAATCGAGCAGGTTGCTGTGGTTGCGAATATCTACACTAATAACACTGAAAGGTTCCTCTTTTGAATACCTGTGAGGACAACCTTTGCATATTTTCTGATCACTGTAAGACCCACCGAGAATTTTTCCCATTATTTGTTCGTGGCCCAGAGCCTTCAGAGCTTCGTCCAGACTCTCGACTAAGCTCATAAAAAATTCAACGGCATCCTGTTGCTCTCTTAAATTAACCGGTTCACCTTGTAACTTAAAATGTTTCCACAAACCACGAGGTATGTAGTACTGCAACTTGCTGTACGCCAAGTGTCCGAATATTGCTTGTACCTGTTTCAAAATACCAATGTTGTATTCTTTACGCGACTCATCGACGCCGCACTTTTCTTCATTAGTGTCATTATCACTCGCTTCGATAGTCTGTTCACCATCGACACGTTCCTCACCCGAGAAGTCTTCATTCAAATCAGTGGCAGCTCCTTCGGCTGTCAGCAGCCCAACCCTAATACTCTCGACCATATACAGCTGCTGCAAAACAGAATTCATGTAACAAGTGGCCCCGGCATTTTTTAAACCGACGAAACCCTTCAGTGGTCGTGGTCCAACCGGTGGTAAGTAATCCCACTCTTCAAGTGGCTCGTCTCGCTCCGAATAAAACATATCTGTTAGCATTGTGACTAGAAGTTTCATATTAGGGACACAACCTACACACAAACCAACGAGAAGATCAAACGCCGCGCTGGTTGACTGCGGTGTCGTGCACACAGGACTCGCTTGGGGGGATGACAATTCTCCGGTGCTGCGTAACTGCAGCATTAAACGTGAGGCGGGAAAAATAAAATCATTAACCAGCTCCTTTATCAAAGTACCCCCGCGTTTTTCATCAGAGCCAAGCTCGTATTTTTTAGAGCTCGGTAAAAAAGCCAGAAGTTCTTTTGTGAAACTCAGGTGACCCTCGAGAAGCGCGTCCTCGACTTGAGTCTCGCCGGTCTCGATAACATTATCGCGCACTTTTTTCAACCAGGCGATCTCGATGTTGAGCAGAGCCTCGGCAGAGGGCAATGGACAGGACGAGATGTGAGCATAATTAAGTAGTCTGCACAAAAGTTGAAAGTATTCTTGACTCTGACGTGCGTTTTCGGTAACGGTTGAATTAAGAACGCTAAATAAAATCATCAAGTTCAATTGAAATGACTGATTATTGCTGCAGTACGTGGAGATAAGTAAAAATTGTTCAGCAGCGGCCATTCTCACTATCCTGGACGTGCTCACCAGCACGAGGTCTGTTAAAAATGTGTGCCACATTTTGTCACGTGTTAAATTTGTCAAGGCAGTTGGATTTAGAACTAGAGCTATTGTCAGTACTTCAAGTGCTTCTTTACACACTAAGATGTCAGTGGCTTCTATTGGACGTGGTTCTCTTTGATTAGCTTCGTGCATCGTATGAAGTACTTCTGTTGATGCATCAACGTTATTTAAATTACCAGTTGACGCTGCCCAGGCTATTTTTATTATGGCACGAATTGTCGCCATGTCTGGTAATTCAAAATTAACCGCCTGCATGAACATTTGACAGCAACGGTCAGACTCAGTACCACCTGGTGGCATTTGATTGACCAGATGTTGGGTCAACTTGGTAGCAACACTGCGCAACATGTATTCGGTGTTTTGATTGGGTACATTCTGCAATGCCTGCTTTAAAATGACAATAAAACCACGGTTATTGTGGTAATGAGTATCATGATTGTCTGATTGCTGCATGTCGTCTAACACAAATGCCACAACATTACCCACAACAGTCAATAATAATTTACATAATTTTAAAACAGTTAAATACGCCGAGCGTTTTGTTGTCTCATCAGCGTTAGGTAAAAATTTATTTTTCGTCAGCATGTCTAGTATAACCCCAGCTTCTCCACTTTTTATAAAATTATACTGAAATTCAAAGGCCTTTTCGGATGTGGGATCTAATGCTGGCATCAATAACGTGTAGAGTACCTCAAGATTGTACAGAACTTGATTAGGACTCGCTGCAAAGAACAGAGTATCGACACTGGTGTTTTGTTCGTTGCAGTGCTGGTTAACAGTTCCCTCTTCTTCTTTATAATGACCGAAGAGCCACTGCAGCCGCGCTACTGTCAGTGTGTCTGGCGGGACCAGTTGCAGAAGATTGCGAGCTGCGTCACGAAGCTGAGAATGCTTGAGAGTACAACCCAGGTCGGCGAGTTGAAAGAAAAATGTGACGTAGTGCGGGCGCTGAGACATGACAACCCCCGGCAAACTGTTCTCCGCTTCAAGATTAGGACCGTCGTAAGGATGATGCGGAGAACTTGTCGAGCTGTCGGAGCTGCTGTCCGGCGAGCTGGGAATGTTGCTGTGCATTTGGCTCAGCTTTGCCGACAGCAACATTTTATCTCTCAGAGGTATCTGTGACAGTAACTTACGATCGTCAGCTTGATCCAACGATTCCCCGTTGATATACAAATCTAATTTAACATTTGTACCGTTTGCTTTTATTCGCCGCAATATTTGACGTCTCAATGATGCCAAAGTATCATTGCTGTGTGTGTAAACATCAATGTCATCGATATTCCTACCAGGACTTATAAAACGTATTATCAATGACAAATGTTTACCACGAGCAGCACGATGCAGTGGCAATATTTTACGTTCAACTGGAAATGCTGTATCACATTCATTGATATATTCTTGCAGTACTCTCATAACACGACACATTTTCAATGCCTCCATTGTTATTTTGTTGTACTCTTTTTCATCCTTAGTTTTATTTTTATCATCAGCGCAATCTCCCGTTAAAATGGACACAGTGTCATAGTGAGCTTTTAGTCTATCCATACATTCAGCAATAAAAGTTTCATGGAAACTCAGTACAGTTGACTGTAACTTTGGTCCTAAATTTGTGTTTACTTCCTTCAGAAGTTCAATACCCCGACACGCTATTTCTTCCGGACTATTTGTGACAACTCGCCACAAGTAATCGCTACCGATTAAATCAACGTCGTCCATCAAATACGTGCGGCGCTTGGTCTTCAATCTTCCTTCTTTAGAATTAACAGCTTTGAAGAAACGTTCGTAGCATTTGATACCGCTTTCGGTCAGTAAAGTTGGATCAAGCTGCAGAATATTGTTTTCAAAAAAATCTTTGTTTATCGCTGGGTCAAGATCTGGTTCTTCGCCCATCAATTTTGAGAACCATTTGAAACAGGCTTCTCTGTCAGACACGAACACGGCTTGTTCGGCCAGACACTGCCAAATTTGTTTCGCCTGCTCAGCGCAGAGCCACAGCTGCCCGTCTTTAAGTAAGAAACGTAAAAAATTAAGTCTCTCCTGTACTTGAATAATGTGATTATACCGTCCGTCGGGCATAAATGTCATAGCGTCGATGTCAGGATTGTCTTTGACAAGCTGTCTAACTTTATCCATATAATTTGTTAAACTATTTGTCACAAGTATGACAACACTGTGTTGATTTTGCAGACGATCAATAACTTCTTGGCGATAATAAACGTGATGACTGCGTTGATTACTTCCCATATTTGGATTTGGTTCGTACAAAGTACAAATTTCACGTATTTGTTTCAATGCCGGTAGCGCCCATTTGTCGCCGCTCTTTAATTCTTCGACGCACTTGTCGAGCCATACTGTTTTTTGCGCATCGCGGTCTTGCGAACACGAGTAATCTAATATTTTAACATGAGCATTTAATGCCTGGTCCATTATTTCTGTTGGTACTTCGTCTGAGTGGGCTAGATTCCAAAACAAAGTCAATACTTTGTGTGCCATTACGCCGTCTTTGTCATCTTCGGCCAATCGGCGTATCAGCTCCAGTAGTTTTTCTCGTTGTTTTTTATTCGCCGTCTTCCAGCTTGTTTGGAAACACTCGAAGAGGTGGTCCAGCTGCTCGGGACTGAAGTCCCACGCTAGCTTAGCAAGTAGATCGTGAATATTTTTAACAATTGCTTCGTGCTTTCCTGCCTGCGCAGCCCACACGGCGTCAAGATCTTCAAGTGTCAATGTACGTTCCTTGATAATGAATCGCAAAATTTTCTCCAACTTCTCGACGTACTGAGGCTGGTGCAATGAATCCCGTAGTACTATTTCCAACACGTCATTGTCCTTTATCCACTTAGCCATACGCTCTGCGGTTAACCACTCCTCGTCCTCGAGCGTTGGATTACGATGCGGATAATAACTAACACTTGTTATAACTTTATTAACTTCATTGAGTGCATTCATTTTACCGTTAAATGATGAAATTTGCAAAAGTCTTAAAATCATTTTCAGTCTTAATACTTCTAAATTTCTTATCATAACTTCTTGGTGCGGTACACGTGATACTAAATTTTTCATGGCTTTTATAATGGCCGAAATAGCGTCATTTTTAGACTCGTTTTTTGCTTCTTTTTTTAGCTCTTCATCCGTAAGTTCGTCCAATATTACAGGCACTATATCCTAATTTAAAATTAAAACAGACATATTATTAATTAATATATTTTATAATTATATATATACTAGTAAATTATGTGACAAGGGATGAAACAGAATGATTTTAGACCAGAATGACATCACCCGCAGTATAAAATCGTCTCATCCTGAGTTACATACTAGATTTTTTATGATTTCCTGCATTGTAACTTAAAGATTCATTAGCAGCCAATCAGAAACGAGTTAATTTAATACCGACTATTAGCGTAAGTGTAAATTGTCATTTGTAATTTATAATTAAGCAGAAACTATAAATACTATTTATTGACAATAATTTATATAAAACTCAATCACAAAACTGTAATTTACGTAAATAAAATTACTATTAAATAAATGAGAAGTATCAGAGTTTAAATTACGAAAGCTTTCCCAAGAGACAAAACAAGTTTGTTTCTGCCCGCTGACAGAGCATTCACAATTTACGCGTTTGCTGATATTAATTCGCGACATTGGACTGAAATTATCTCATTCCGACTGACTGTAGACACTGAAACTTTAAGCTTTGATGCTGGTATCAAGAAAATATATTTATTGACTTACAGTTATGGGCATTAGATATTTAATTATCGTATGAACGGTCAGCAGTTCATAACAGAGACCAAATGGCCGTAGCAATGCGTATATTACAGGAATAGTGAGATTACGCCCGCTTTGAAATCTTGACAATAAAATATCGAAACCACCCAAGTTACCAAATCTATAAGTAATAAATAATAATTACTATTTACATGTTCATTAATTAGTAATACTAATAATTATTATTGTAAGGAATATTTTTTAATCAGCTACCTATTGATAAGATCAACGAGCCAACCACGAGGATTTCTTGGATCGGGTGGTGGTCGGGCGTAAAGTTCTTCATCCGGAATATTACTAGAGCCAGGTGGTACGGATTCGGAAATTCTAGCTGCATTGAAAGTGTGAAATTTATTGTTCGGATTAAACACCATAGCAAGTAAGTCAAGAAGTGGAAACCAATCTTGATCCAGCTTTAGAACACACAGTTCAATCAATCTTTCGCAATTTGCGTTAATGCAATTATGGATGTGAGGCTTCCAACTATTGACGGCGTCATCGGTGAGAATTTTAGTGAAGGAAATTGTACAGCCCTCGCGAAAAAAGCGCTGGCATGCCTCGCTGTGTACATCGAGCCCTAAAAGATCATCATTTATAAAAAAAGAAATTCATTTTTATTAAGTAGTTTATGATAAATGATTAAACGGACCTTTTTTACACAAATCTATACTGGCTTCCAATAAACACTCGAGCTCTTGGTCCGGCAAAACAGGAACAACCCAACGTGAGCTTGTTATTTTTTCATCCAACATCGCCAGCTTGGCGTGCGGAAAATCCGGCTCAACTCTGAGCTGATTATTTTCATCAGTTGATGTCGCAGTCTCATTAGTAGTTGACTCTGTTTGTACAACATTTTCAGTCAAGTTAAGCTCCGAATTTGAGTTCTCTAATGGCTGTTGTTGTGATTTAAATAAAGTCATCTAAAAAAAATTAAATAATTAATCGACAATTAAATTTTCAAAAAATTGAAAAAATTGCACTTATAGTTTTTTAAATTTTCTACATGTGCATATTTTTAGTTTATTCTTTTCATGAGTGATTTGTGAAAAAAAAAAAAAAAAATTAAAAAAATGTTAATAGTCGGTTGACTTCAGTATATTTTTTTTTTCTACTTAGTTTTCATATATTTTAAAAATATAAGCAAACCTTTCTAGCAAGTCTCCGTGTCGCATCTTCCAGTTCCATTTCAGTATTAGTCATTCTACGATTTAGCGCATCCTCTTGTTCAACCTGTGCCACTTGTACCACCTGTGTAGTTTGCTGGCTCTCTGGCGGATCTATGCCAACCCCCTGACCTCTCGTAGCAATTGTCATTTTTTATTATCCCGGTCTGTTACTCCAGCTCTTATTTTTATTTTTCGTCCCAACAATGCTACACCATCAACAGCAACCATTCAGCTCATCCACTGACATTTAATTAAGTATATCTTTTTTTAAATATTACTATATTATATATTTTCCTTTATTTAATATCCTAGAGGCCTTGTTTCAATAACCTATCTCTACATTATCTGTAACACAACGTTAAATATTAGTCGCAATAATTAAATAACAGATTTATTGTACTAAATATTTAATAACCACAAGCCATAAATAATAATTGGATTATTAAAAAAAATATAGTAAAATAAATAGTAATGAAATTAGCTGACGTTTAATAATTTTTGAATTTTTAAAAAACGATAAATTATAAAAAAATTGCACCTGTAGTTTTTTAAATTTTCTATACGCGCATTTTTTCAAATAAATTTTTTGAAAAAAAAAATTCAAAAATTGTTAATTGTCTGCTAAATACAAAATCATATAAAAAATCATCACAGCAATTGAATTTACAAAAACGTGAATGACTAAATCTCTGAAAATATATCGTGTAAATTGTACCCGTCAAATATATCATACAATTTAGCCGTTAAATAGATAAAATAATAATAATAATCGTACGTATATATAAATATGTGTGTATCAGTATGTACATATGTACACATATATATGTATGTAGACTTGTTACAATGAGAAAGCGTTGGAATAAGTAAAGTATGTAAAAGTGCCAGGATTCGGTTACGCCAACAGCCAAATTAGATTAGATGATTGACTTCCCTCTTGGCTGTTACGATAAAAAAGACAATGCCATGTCACGTCGTCTTGGTCGTCGTTGTCGTAGTCACAGTCGTCCTACCATTTAAATAAATATTAAATATTAATACGTTAAGATAACGATCTGGGTATTTACTGTCAATCACTATCACGGATTCATGCAACAGAATAGTAAACACTAAAAATAAATCAACACTTAAATCCACACCGTAATTAAATATACATATGACTTTTTTTTTTTTTCATTCTTTTTTTTTTGCAAGCAGTGAGAATACGTGAGCATGCAAAAATGTTCACATACTTGCAGCACTAGCAGAAGCAGAACAGAATGACAAAAAAAACTTGGTGGCGTAGTCTACCGACGTATTTAAAGACATACACAATCAGACAATAAATAATAATTATTTATATTGTGGTATTGTGATAAAATACACCGGGTGATTATTGAACTCATACGTTGTCAAGTATTTAAATACTTTCGGTGTGTACTTAATTATTATTTTTTTTTTTTTTTTAAGTCGGGCCGTTTGTACAACCGGGCCTGTTCATACAAAATGGCGACCTTCCTAACGATTAGCACTGCAAATAATATTCGGAGCTTAAATATTGTAGATATATATTATTGCTCGTTGGATAATTGTTTTTATGTGCTAATAACGATTACACAATGTTACACTTAATTATATTACTATTATATTTAATTATAAAACGCACCTTTACATAGTAAATGCTCGTAGAACTCGCGTTGCACTTTTTTGACGTGACGTTAAAAACTTACGGGTAACTTGTAAACACGACTATCACTGGCGCTGCCTTCGCATCACCAGCACCACCACCAACTTACTACTCTACCCTTTCTCTCTATTCTTTCATTCTTTATTACACATTTTTATTATTATTGCTATTGTTATATATCTTTATGAGTAGACAATTGATAAACAAAATTTATATTTTGTTTTTATTCACCTGACATCTACCTGGACAGGATAGTAAATTTGGCGGAAATCTGATTATTTTTAAAACTTTTAAATAATGAAATACCATTTTTTGAAAAAAAAAAAAAAAAAATTTTTTAAATGGGCTTTTAAAAAATTTAAAATTTAAAAATTAAAAATTAACTGAGTATAATTTTTTAACTTTTTTTTTAAGCAATAAATTATTAAAAAAAAAATATTTGAAAAAATTGCACTTATAGTTTATTAAATTTTCTACATGTGCATATTTTTAGTTTTTTTTTATATTAAGTCGTTGAAACAAAAATTTTTAACTGTCTGCTAACTTCAGTATCGTAATCAGTACATGTATTTTTTTTTACGTCATCAATTTAATTATTTAAAGTGTAATTTAAAAATTTTCCTATGTCTGCTACATTTTCACTCATCACCTGGACATAATTTTATTTTACACTAAAAATAATTTATTTGTGTGTGAATGTAGCAGACATCAATTAAAAACAAAATAATTTGTTTTTAATTACTCATTACTCCCAAACTTTAAAAATTCTATCAGTTTTTACGTCTTATGACACAAAATAGCGGACATCTGATAATTTTTTTTTTTAAATAAATTACGCGGAAAAAATAATTAAGATGTGTGTGAATGTAACAGACGAGACAATTTATAAATTTTAAATAATTATATAAGTATCTTACCAACTTATACAAGTATATTACCAACTAAGCACTCATTTCAAATTAATTTAAATCTTGTATGAAAAAAATAATTTAAATCTACGGGTCAGATCTCATTTATTTTTTCTCGGGTCTTATTATAAAAAATATTTACCATGCACACAATAATTGATTAGTAAATGAATTAGCACACGAGTTAATTCATCGCTGACAGATGACTGGTTACTAGTGGAATTTATTACTCAGATTTAGATAAAATATTTATGATAAATGTCCAGAAACAATATTTTTATTATTTATATTTTACAATTTAAAAATTTATATTCTAGTATAAATTTAAAATTTTGAATTACAATAATCAGAAATTCATTTAAAAAAAAACAAACAAGTATTTAATGGAGTATGTAAATTACTGAAATAAAAAAATTATTTTACGATAGTCGAAAATAAATCTAGCACCTTTTCCCAAATATTTATTATGCAGTTGGTTTTTTTTAATTTTACATTTTTGTACACGCAAATATTAGAAGAATTTACTTTTATTTACTCATTTGCGAAAAGAAGCAGTCTCAATTAACGTTCATACAAATCATACTATCATTACAAACAATCTGTATTATTTTTTTTTTTGTAAACGCTGACGGATTTCATTTTTCGAAAGTCAGAGTATTACAGTTTTTAATTTGTTTTTATACAGTTATGGATGAGAGTAACGATAACTTCAGATCATAACGTGAGTTCAGCGAGTTCCAACTGTAGATCATCTTCTTTCTTTATCTTTTCAATTTGATTTTTTTCTAACTGCTTACCGGCAGCTTGTTGCTCTTTTAATTTATTAATATTCTTCAGTTTCTATAACAAAAAAAAAGTCAATTAATTTATCATTAATAATCAACAATATAAATATTTAATAAATAGTCTTACACTTTTAATAATTTTAATTTTTTTATTCTTCTCCGGATCATCAGTAAGATCGGGATCGGGTATCGCAGGCTTAAATCGCGGAGTAGGGATAGGAAGTAGAATTTCTTGTCCGTTAGAATTAGTCTTTTGGGCAGCATTAGCTTCCAGTTCCTTTTTCGCTTTTTTAGCTTCTCGTTTTTTCCTGGCCTTTAGTGCAGCTTTCGATGGGGCGTTACCAGTATTTTTTTTCGCCGCATCATCATCGTCGTCATCATGCAGTTTGAAATTAATCGTCCGACCACGTGCTGAAGGAGGTCTGTAAACCTGTTTCGAAGCTTGAGGTGCACTCGGCGCAATGCCCTCGACAGCTTTGTAACTGATAGCCTGTTCAGGGAATGCCTCCAATGGAAAACGTTGCCACAGTACTTCCCACAATTCTTCTTGTTTGTTCCAGGGTCTTTCGTACAGCAGAGTACCAGTATAATGCCAAATTTTGAAACCATTGGCCATCCTCAGTCTTGGTGCTGTGGTCGCAGTCATAAAATGCTGACCATCAGGTGACCACTGGAGCAAAGTTGTGTCCGCAGCATCAGCTTCAGCAATAAGTTTTCTCTGGGTCATGTCCCACAGCTCAATACCTCCTCGTAAATTACCAAACCCACCGAGTAATAAAATGTTGCCTTGTGGATTGTAATAAATACTATTCCGATGCTTCTTGCCGAACTCAAACACTGGGTCACACTTTAAATTGAACAAAGTTCCTTTGGACGGCATGAAACCATAAATGACTGCGAATTCGTTGCTTTTCGGTGACCATTCTAACGCGTGGATCGGACCCTCTTCGCCCAGTGTTACTATCGCCGTGTCGCCTTTCGTACTGAGATAATGCAAGGCCTGTTTGCCGTAATAAGAAGCTCCAGTCTTGTCTATGTCCATACTCGTCATTATCAGCACACTTGTACCCTTGGCATTCCAGTAAAAATCAACTCTGTCTGATTGAAAAAAACTCTTGGTTGCTAATGATTGTGCGCTATCAAGTTTCGGGTATTCAAATAGCCGTGCAAATGATGGCTGTCCTGTTTTGCCCGGCGTATAAATAACGATGTGGTAAGGAGCACTTCCAGGCGCTATTTTAAATCTTCCAGCTTTTGTTACATTTATACGATGAACTTCCTTCTCGAAATCAGCGTTTTCGTAGATAAGTATATCAGTATTTATTAATAATGCACATATTTTTTCATCATCTGACCATTGAGGTTCCCTGAAGTACAAAAAATTTTTTTTTTAAAGTCTAGGTCCTAGTAGAAAATTTATAAAATAATAAATAAATATTTACCAGTCAATTTGACGTTTTTGTGTGAAACTTTTGACATGTTCACCGTTTTCAGACTTCCAAATATGGAGTTGAGGATTACCTTGAGGATTAGTTTGTGACACTGATGAAAATAAATTAAAAATTAATAATAAAATTCATGTAAAAGATTAATTTTATGCTTGATTGTTTTTTTGTCAAGCCTTTAAAAATAATTAAGAGCGGGAAAGAAGGACCAGATTCTTGTTAAATATTTCAATTTATTGCCAACGTTTGGTCAAATATTTTTGACATCTTCAGGGCTCAAATTATATCAAATGACGTCTCGAGTATAAAATAACACTAATAAATATTTCTTGCAATTAAAAACAATTCAATTGCAATAACTTAACTACTTTATTTTTAACTTTATCATCCAGATCAACACACAGCAATAATACTGTAGTATTAGTCATCTAATAGTCATGAATATTAATAAAATTTGAGTCCTGAAGTCAAAAATATTTGATGAATTAAAAAATTCAATAAAAATCAAGTCCTTATTTCCCTCTAAATCAATTAATATTAATTTCATAAAGTAAATAATTAAAACTCACCAATAAATGGCTCCCATGTCATCAAGTAGGTACCAAGAGTTGAAAATTGAATCGCACATACTTTAGGCTTTTCGATTACACCAACAACAGCCCAAGTACTGGACGATACGATTTTAACAGTTGCTCCAGAAATCCAGGCAAAATATTTACCATCTGGACTGAACGACATGGCCTTGCAATTTTTGTAGTCATCTTTGATGAAGGAAGATACTTCCTCGTACCTTGGAGGGCCATAACTCAAGCCGATGCCGGTTGATCCTCTTACTAATTTGAATTTAGAAAAAAATTATTACATCGTCATCATGGGACATTATCAATAGAGGTATACAGTTATAACGTGCTCGTATTTTTCGAGTACTTTAACCTCTTATTGATATATTAATATGACTTTTTATGGTGTAAATTAAATGATAATTATATTTATTACGGAGTATTAAGTATTTATTCAATGAGTATGGGATAAAAAATAAGTAATGATTGTATATTTTAAATAAATAACTTACCAGCTACACAAGGGACGTTCACAGCCATTTTCCCTGTTGGCCCTCTGGTAGTCAGCTTGCCAGTCACCATGCGGACTCCCTGGATGTTACACTTCCGTGGCAGATCATTTTTTTTTTTTTATTTTTTTCAAAAATTTAAATTTTTACAAAATTACACTCTACAAAATATCCTGATAACCAGTTGAGCTCAATTTTACGTAAACCAGTACATAATATGTATTGAGCTCAACTAGTGATCGGGGTGTGAAGATCCAGTGATCGATAAAATAGAAATTATCGATCACTGGAACTTCGCGCCAAAAAAACTGCTAGATTTGAAAAAAATATTTTTTTTTCCAATAACTACTTACTTTTTAATGAGACGATTAAATTCAAATCATATTTAATCAATTTCGCAACAGTCTCGTCCATATTTAAATTTAATGTTTTCATTTATTTAATATTTTTTAAGCTTAATTCATATATAGATACACACTGAGGAATGTCATATCCTCAAAGAATAATTAAAGAATATGAATATTATTGTCCTATAATTTTAACAAAAATGAAAAAAAAAAACCTTAAAAACAATTAATTTTTAATTGTAAATTTTGAAAAAAAATAATAATCAGATTAATGTCTTATTAAAATGAGAAAGTATAAACAATGCTGATTTTTAATAGTTTAAGTTTAAATACGATGAAATGAACGATTAAAGATAACCAACAAACGATATGTTGAGCAATTATATATCACATTACTTACAACACTACTCCGTGAAGAGAGAAATTTAACTATAACCAGAGATGTTATGGAGTATCATTTGTCCGAAAATATGCGGGAGCACATCTTGACGCTCTATGTTAAGCATGATTATAAATTAGTATGGAAATTAATGAATATGAAATGAGTTGAATATCGAAAACCATTATCAGTAGTTTTTTTTAATTATACACGAATATTAGTAATAAATTGTGAAATAAAGTAATAAAACACTTTGTACTATAAAAGTATTTGTTATTGAAGTGGTAAATTACTCATTATAATTATTAATAAATACGGAGTAATGTTCCTGATTAAACAAAACGTTTCACTCAATGTTGAATGTATATATATATATATATATATATATATATATATATATATATATATATATATATATATATATATATAGTGGTGAAATTGAATTGTTTAAAATTGTTTCTAATAGTTTTGAATCGTTTCTTTTAATCAGGGGTCCTATGTAATAGCTGAACTATATTCTAATGAATTTTATCTCATTTCTTCGGAGTATATATATCTGAAAAAAAAATTCAAAGCTATTGTAGATGAACGTAATCTTAAAAATCAATTTATTTTTCCCTTTATTAATACTATTATACCATTTTCGATAACCAGTGCATTTAGTATATGAATTAGATAAGAGACAAGATGAGTAAATAAAACAAGTACGGATAAGTTCTTCCTCTTCGTAATGGCGTCTGTGTGACTAGCCAATGTCAGCTCGGGGGATCCGCAATTTAATCGCTTTAACTCCCATTTCCCTCCTCAACTCTTCTATTCTCTTTCTCTCTCTTGCTGATATTCAGCCTTGTCTTATACAACCATGTGTGGATACAGCTAAGTCGTAGAGAAGCAATTTTTTATTAACTTGTAGTAAATAATAAATAAACTCAAAAAATAATTTAAATATTTATAATAAAAAGTTATAAAACGGCTATACGATAGATCATTGATTGTAAGGCAGCCATTTTAAATATAGACGTACATAATACGTATACATCTGTTTCACAAGTATGATTAATAAATATGTAATACTATTTACTTTAATACTATAATTCCTATTTTAGCAGATAGTTTTCATAACGATGTATCAATAACTTTTAAATGTATAATATTTTTTGTGGTGCAGCATTATAATTATTTACGACTTAACTTCCTGTTTCAAGTTTCGTTGACAGCACAATAAAAATTCGTAGATTTAAGTTTAAAAATCAAAATATTTTTATGCTTAGATAAAAAAATTTGTACTTCAAGTTTTTATTTATTAATATAAGATATTTTTTGAAGCAAGATGTGTTAATTTTTTACAATTTATCATTTAAAAAAAAATTCAAAAATTATAAAACGTCCGCTAACGTCAGTATCATTACAAAATCATAAATTCCCGCGATTTTATTCGAAGCGCTAATTCCGCGCCTGCGCAAAAACGAAACTGCGCAGAGAGTGATAAGTCAGGCAAGTAGCGCCACCAAGTCGTTTAGCGACAGTTGTCTGCCATTGAGGCCGCAACAGGACAAAGCCGTTGCCCTCCCTTGTAATGCCATAGGGCCGGTGGTGTTCTTATATTATAATTCGCGAGTCCAACAATTAATAACTCCTCCGTGACATATAATCCGCTAAAAAAAGTCGTCCGAAACCCCAATAACTGTAACTGTGCTGGTATGTTGTGATCCATAAAAAATTTTTTAAACAAACTCAACGCAAGTGGAAAAGTGGGAGCCGTGGAGTTGGTTAGAAATAAAAAACAGTTTCAGGAAAAAGGATAAATACACTAGAGTAAGTGTGTGAATTTATTTTTAATTGTGTATGTACGTGCGCGCGAGTTTAAGCTAAGCTTAAAAAATCTACATCTATTCAAACCGTACGTGTGCGTTTTGCTTACGATGAGTACATACTCACACATATATTTATATATATATATATATATATATATATATATATATATATATATATATATATATATATATATATCACAAAAAGAAAGGGGCTACGCGAGAGTAAACGTATGAGTGAGTGAGTGAGCGAGTGAGAAAACAATCGTAAACGTGAAATGAGAACATGGTGTTCGCGCTAGTTTCTTTAACCCCCGTGAATACCCAAAAACAACTCGAGGTAAAAGCGAATGCATGTTGGCGTATGTAGAAAAATAACCAACATCCAAAGATCCGAGGTCCAACAAACGCGAATCAAAGCAGTAGGACCGAGAGAACTTGAGTGAGGATAAAAAACATGTACCCGAGATGGACGCTATGAGGAGCACTTCCGTCCGCTAATTGAGCGTGACTTTTAGCTCTTTCGTTTTACTGCTCCTCTGTCTTTTAAACTTTTATTTTATTTATTTGTTTACTTTTTTATTTTCAGGTTATTTTTCTCCTTTTATTATTTAACTCAGTCCACTTCTCCTGCTTGTATTAATGACCGCCGAGAGTGGCACTCGACTAGCGAAACGCAGTCTGGGAATTATATCGTGTCGAGGCATCGTTGATTTCATGATTCGTATATATATTAATATATATACATATATATATATGTATAATACATATTGGGATTAGATTGTGTGCTGTACGCGGCCAGTGCGAAAATCTGGCTGACCCGATTAGATTAATGTGTATAAGTGTTTTATAAATATATATATACACGGTCATATATGTCTAAATGAGCGTAAAATATATGTGTGAGTAGATGCATGTGTTTAAATATATGAAGAAAAATATTTGGGTTATTTTTTAAATTATTTGCAAGTTGGAAATAAAGAAAAGTCCCCCCAACCTCAACCTCGTCCGGAGTGAGACACACCTGCGGCGCTCTGATGCATTGTCGGTGAGTTTTTTCACGTGTGCAGGTATATAACATATATATATATATATATATATATATATATATATATATAGATACTGCCGTTTTCTTTACATACTCTCGTGTATACTAACCCGTTGTCTCTCTTTATTTTAGTTAACTCTTGCTCACGGTTTAGTGCGTGTACATGGAGTCTCTCCTCGTGCACCTTCATGAGAGAGTAGTTGTCTTACTCGTGGTCTTGTACTCATAGTTGTAACCGTAGTCGTAGTCGTGATCGTGATCGTGATTGTGCTGAAAGAGAGCGTAGATATAGAATAAACTACGGTTATATTGTGCAGGAGTTAGACGGAGATACTGTAAGTAAGTTAATGTTTAAGTATAAGTAAGTAAGTAAGTAAGTAAGCGAGGAGCGAGCGAGGTAGAGAAGCTAAAGAATGGCGATTGCTCGAGTTCCCTGATCGTTTAAGTGTGGATGCCTCCAAGCGTCTTTTGCAAACTTGATTCCCTGTGTGAAGGATCCAACCAGAAAACATACCGGCGTTATCCTGTCTCCTGTATTCATTCGTTCATTCGTCCGTCCACATCAAACAGATACCTCTGCCAAGATTTAACGTAGCCCGCCGTACACTACGCCAGTAACTTGTGAATCTCGTGAGTGTGACGGATAAAAAAAAGGAAAAAAAAAAAAGAGCGAAAAAAAAAATTGTGTGAGATGAGATTACGCGTGTGTACCTTGACGATTTATTTCAGCGATAAAAAAAAATATCGCGATACTCGAGGCCGAGTTAATTTTTTTTTTCGCCCTCCGTTGGCGTGCTAACTCTCTACTCTGTGAGTTCGGTGGTCGCGCATGTGGTTTTTCTGCTTGATGGTATAAAATAAGCTGGTGAAGTTACGTTCTGTTGATATAATGTATATAGTGTATGATGATCATGATGATGTGTGTGTGTATATATGTATATGTATGTATATATATGTATATATATTTATGTATATTTTATTTGCAAGAGTGTGGGAGAGAGGGAGAGACGCATGGCATCGCGGTTATCGTTAAAAAAAAGTGGGAGTGTCACGATGCATGTCGCGCGAAATACTCCGGATCTCTTTGCTGATAGTATGACGCTCACAAAATTGATGGAGATAGTAAACTTACTGATATACCCCTTTCAATTTTTAAGATAGCCATTATTTTAATAAAACTCTATATGTCAAATTATATTTATTATTTTATTTAATGATATAATTTTATTTATTATTGTTTTTGTGATTACAGAATGTCTAGAAGGTCTGAGTCAAACACCATGAGCTCCGTCCGAATTTAACCATAGTGAGTATTTATGCTGTTTGTTTAGAGTTAAATAATTGGGTCTGATCGAGTCGAGTTGAGTCCTCCAGGGTGATAATTAAAAAAAAATAATAATAGTTATAGTAGAAAGGTTGTGAAGAAAAGAGAAAATTTGCGTAATATTAGATTGGTAGTTGTAGCTACTGGAAGAGATGGGAAATTTAAATGATGGATAACAAGACGGGAAACTTCCAGGACCTATGCTCTACGCATTGATGGGTATATGCTTTTCCTGTAGGAGACCCTCTAGCAGTCGGCTGAATAATAAAATTTCTGAGCACATATCGGCATCGGTAACACCCCTCCATGTTTGTCTGGAGGAACAAGGAAGACCAGAACTGGGCTCGAGTGACGCCGTGGCCAGCAGGACACAGGTTGGCTTGTCATTGTTACTTTATTTGTACTGACGTTTAATTATAATATTGTAAATATTTATAGAAAATTAATTAAATGATTATTTTGTTGACAGGTTAAGGGTAGTGGAGATAATTTGGGCGAAACAATCAGTGAGTGTTCAGAGGTAGGATCAACTCCTGTTGAGTTAGAAGAGTGGACTCAGCCAAGCATGGCCAATACAATCAGTAACATGAAGATGACTAACCCTATCAAGGGGCTAGTGAGCAAACGTCGTAAACGTTTTACTGAAGATGGCTTTGACCTTGATCTCACATGTATGTATATTTATATATCTATATATTTTTTCTTTAATTAAATATACTGATAAAAATATGCAATGACTTTCAACTGTTAGAGCTGTATTAAAATTTTATTAATTAATAAGAAAAATAATTGAAACCTTGATTGAAAAAAGGATAATTTTGTCAAGATATAAAATTTTAAAAAAAATACTTGCAGTTGTTATAAATGAGGAGCTGAACAAAATTTTAAAATTTGAATTATAAAATTTACATAAAGATTTTACTGAAATTTTTTTTCCAAATTTTTTTTTAACTCCCAATTGACATCAACTGCAAGTAATTTTTTTTTTAATTAATTGATAACATTTTGATACGCTTATGACAGTTGGTTCGTTTGAAATTTTAAAAAGTAAGAGACTGTCTGAGAATGACTTTAATAATGATAATAATTTTTTTTTTTTACAGATATACAGACTAATTTAATAGCAATGGGTTTTCCGGCTGAAAAACTCGAAGGTGTTTATAGAAATCACATTGACGATGTGGTTAAATTTTTAGAATCTAGACACAAAGATCATTACAAAATTTACAATCTCTGTAAAGAGAGGTCGTATGATCCTAGAAAATTTAAAAATAGAGTTGCCGAGTATCCATTCGACGACCACAATCCGCCCAATATTGAACAAATAAAACCATTCTGTGAAGACGTACACAATTGGCTATCACAGGATTGTAAAAATATTGCTGCAGTGCACTGCAAAGCTGGCAAAGGTAGAACAGGTGTTATGGTTGCCTGCTATTTACTTCACACAAAACAATTTCCAACGGCATTGGATGCATTGACATTTTATGGATCGAAAAGGACGACTGATAGTAAAGGAGTTACGATACCCTCGCAAAGGAGGTACGTTGGTTATTATGCCTCATTTGTACAAAAAGGTCTTATCTACCAACCAGTCACGCTTCTTTTACGGCAAATTACCCTGGATCCAATTCCCATTTTTAATGGTAATCAAGGCTGTAAGTATTTATGATATCATTTATTTAATTTATTATAAGATAATAAATTATTTTATTTATTTTTAAATTTTAGATTTGCATTTTGTGATATCGGAAGATAATAAACGTATATTTAGTTCGGATACTATTGAAGTTAAAAAAGGTACACCTTCAATTCGTATTCCATTAAATCATACTGTTTCAATAACAGGTGATATCCGTGTAGATTTTTTTAATAAGAAACCTAAGATGAAGAGAAAAGTGAGTACTATTAATTACGTTATAAAATAAAATTTTATTTTAATTATTATTTATTTATAATTGCAGGAAAAATTATTTCATTTTTGGTTCAATACATTTTTTGTATGTGACAATCCGTCGTCTGATAACGACAGTGAGGAAATGCGTGTTGAACGTTCTGCAAGAGCATTGAGTTGTGATGGAACGGCAATGGAATTTCCAGCAATAGCAAATGCACATTCAAAACCAAGAACCAGCTCGTTGGCAAGTCTCGGTCCAATGCCACCGACTCTTGTTCTTGAAATTGATAAGTGGGGTTTGGATGATGCACATAAAGACAAAAGTCATAAAATATTTCCTTCTGATTTTAAGGTACTTGTTTTTTACAAATAAAATATATATAAATATATATGTATATATTTTTTTCAAGCCTGAGAATAATTAAATTATTTTATAAAGTAATATTTTAAACATAAGTTGGATCGTGTTTATAAAAAAAAAAGTTAATTGGATAAATAAAAAAAAATATATACATATATATATTTTACCATGCCGGTGATACTAAATGCTTTATTAGCATTTTTACAACATATATAATCATATTACTTGATAAAATTGATACTTTAGTAAAGTCTAATAATTTTTTTTTTATCAATCCTTGGATACTTAGATAAGATTATAAAATAAAATGACAATTAAAAAAAAAGTCTATAAAAAAAAAAAAAAAAAAAAGAAATAAAATTCCTCGAGACATGAATATTAATAACATATAATTTTATCCAGGTAAATTTACAAATGAACCGACCATGGGACGGACCCGGCAGTGGAATATCACAAGCAGTGCCAGCAATAACTCCCAGAACTGATGTACAAATTGGTATAAGCGGACAAGAGAGTCCAAGTGAGTCAAGTGACGCAGATAGTAGCGAATGTGACACAACTGGCGACGAGGATGGATGGGAATCAGGTGAGTCCTCAGTATTTCTGATGGCGAAATCCCAGCCGCTTACGCACAGTATTAGTCGTACAACACATGACCAGAATCATCAACATCATCACCATCATAATAATCAACAACAAGAACAACAACAACAACCACCACCACCACCACCACAAAAGCGACACAATAATGATTTAAAACCATGTATTGAGAGTTCTATTTCGCGTGTTGATAATGATTTGAGCGCACAGAGTAATTCTATTGCTAAAAGATTGTCCGCATTTGCGCGTACATCCCGGTCAACAACTTTTTTTTTTGATAATTAAGAACCGGAATTTTTTTTAAATTATAAATTTATCTTCAACAGACAACACTTTTTTTATTTATTTATTTATTAGTTTTCTTTTTTTTCATGTAATTGCATCTTGTTTTCTTTTTTTTTTCTTAACTCAAGTTAATTTTTGCTCAAATGAAAGGCATGTGTCTCACCTTTGCAAATTTGCACGCAATCCCTCTATGCACTTGTCACAAAATTATTTAATTCTACACAATTATATTATTATTATTATTAATATTATTATTATTATTAATCTAATATTTTAAATTGAAATACGCGATAATTTTATATTTTTATTACGATCAAATTAATGTTTAAAAATGTGACATTGTGTGATAAAATGAATCCGTGACGTCTTGTTATAATTTTTTTTTTTTTTTTTTTTTTTTTTTTTTTTTAAATCAATTAAATTATCATTACTATTCATTAATTATTAAAAAATAATAATTTATCGATAGTTGAATGTCTTTATTTATCGTAGCGCCAGGAAGAATAAATTTGGATGGACCATGAATGTGTGAGAGTTTCGTACAAGTACACACGAGACGAGAGATGTTTTACCAGAAGAAAAAACACCGATCGAATTTAAATTTAAAAAATTATAATAATAATAATAATAATCGGTTATGATAATTATTATTATTATACGAGAAAAATAGAATAATTTTTTTTTAATCGACGCAATCGTCTGTAAAATTCATCAGTTAACTTTTCTTTAGAAAAAAACTTTTCTTTTTTTTAAATTCTTGTAAATTGTTTATTGAAAGTCTTAATGTATGAGTAGAAATGTTTTATAAATTTTTTAATTACGAGGACACGCGTTCCTGATTTATCGTCTATTTAATTATTTAAATTTATAAAGTAAAAAAAAATCCACGAAATCTACGAGACTTATTAAGTAAAATTAAAATAAAACGATTGTATTTGTATATTTATTACGATGTGATATTAATAGTGTTATATATTTATCGTAAAACAAATAATTATTAATTAAATAATTTAATGTTAGACTCTTTTTTTTACTGCACTATTTTTTTTTCTTTTTTTTTTTTTTTAATTGTATTGTCAGTAACGCACGTAGGAAAATTTGAATTTGAATCTTAAATTTGATTGTTTGTATTTATACATGATATATATATGTCTATGTACATATATATATTGTGTCCCTTGGTATTTTGTTATATATATTTTTTGATAGCATGTAATTCACTGCATGATTACGCGTTAAAGTACACATTGTAAAACGACACACAAGTGAACACAAATTTAAAAATAATGGAACAAAAAAACAATAATGATGATGATTGATACTGATACAGATAATAGACAAGTGAATATGAAAAATTTTTACAAAATGTGTGTGTCTGTTCTCATCCAGTGGACATGGATCAACGTGTTGGCCGATACCGTCTACTATCTGATGGAGGAATGATTGATGTTTTGTGAGCCCGTGACAACTCGATGCCCTCTATCATCAACTCAATTCATCCCTCCGAGCTTCAAATATCACGCAATAATAGTTAAACATCAAAGAAACTAAATAATTTAAAATTTAATTTAAATAATTCATTATTTCAATATTTTTTTTTTAAATTCGTCGTAGAAAATCCCAACAAAGTCTCTCCTCTCAAATTATATATTTATTTCTGGATAAAACTGAAATTTGAATAAAAATATTTCAGTAGTTTTTTAAAATTTTAATTAATTCATTTTAATATACAAAGATAATTTGAAATTTTATATGTAAATATATGAGAATTAATATGAGAGGATAAGAATGTTTATAAATATAATAATTATAAATATTCATTGATTTACGGCGATTAAAATTTCAATATATATATATAAATAAATATATATTTATATATATATATATAAGATAGTAAGACTATTTTTCATAAGTGATAAATTATAAGTCAATAATTGTGCGTAGAGATTTAAATTGCGAGCGTACGTGAGAGTGCCTATTAACGAGCGTAAATGTATGACTATTATGTATGTGATGTATGTGTATGTAATAAAGAAAGAGAGAAAAAAAATTAAAAATCAATTGATAAATATTAGGATAGTTATTAAAAGTACTTTAAAATTTTTACGTAGCAATAAAAAAAAAAAATGAAAAATTTTAAAATACTTTTAATAACAAATTTATGAACAATGTGTGTTGTATGTGTGGAATGATTATTAATTATAATTTAAATACTGTTATTAATAATATCCCCTCGTAAGACAGCAGTGTTTTGACAAACGAAAAAAATTTTTTTAAAATTCGAATTTATATAAATTTAAAAATCTTAAATAATTAATCTTTATATTTAATATTTACTATAGATATTAATTTAAATATATGTTGAAATACTGCTGTCAAAGTCATGAGATTTTCAACAGTTGCATAAATTATTATTATTATTGTAATTAGTTATTGTGATTTAGAAAAATTAAAACGGTGCAAAATTAAATGAATTTGTAAATTATTATATATATTAATTTTAATTGTTTTAAATTAATAATTATAATTAAATATATTTTGCACCTAATTAGCATTTTTATTGTAATAGTGCGGTCCTATTCAACAAAAATGCTACACTATAAATTTTCTTTTGTAAAAATATTTAAATTAAATTAAATGAATTTAGATAAAATTGCAGCTGTTTGAAAATTAATATGATTTGTATTTGTATGATTTTATTAAATTAATAATTATTAATTAATTAATTAATTAAAATAAATGTTATTTTGCGGTGTGCGAGGCTATATATTATTGTACATTCGCGTACGTACCTTCCTGGCATTTCGTAATGATAAACGGATGCAAGATAATAGTAGGGAAATATATAAATGTTTAATCAAAAAATTTTTTTAAAAATAAATCAATAAATAAATAAATAGTAATATTAAAAATAATTACAAATAAAACATAAGTAAAAAATAAATAATTCTATAACAATTGTGAGATGAATCTCGAAAAAAAAAACATTCTTAGAAAAGATATACAAAAATATATCTATATATTTAAAAAAATAAAAGTAAAATTGACTAAATAAAAAAAAATATATTCGCTTTTTTTTTTAAATCTACGAATTTTAAAAATATCTCGTCCGTAATTACTAGCACTGTAGTTCAACTTCAATTTTATTATTTAATTAAATAAACAATGAGAGAAACTTTTTTTTTTTTATTTTATTTTATTTTTTTTTATCCATGATATTTAAATATTTAAAAAATATGTGAGCTCCTCTGACATACTATTACTTTTATCAAATGATTGTAATGATATAGATTAAGGAGAAAAATAATAGGACGTAAAAGTATAAGAGGAACTAAAAAAAAAATAATAAATAAATAATTCTCATTCGTATTTTATATTTTTTTTTGTCACGTATTTTTTATCATTATTTTTTTTTTATTTATGCACACGTTGCATTGTTTTCTATCTACATAAATATACTGGATTAAATTATGATGTTAAAGAAGAGAAGAGACAAAGCAATTTTAAAATGAAAATAAATTGGAATTGGATGAATGTAAGGATGAGTGAGAAATTAAAAATAAAAAAAAAAACAATAATTTAGAAGTAATAAAAAACGAGTATATATCGTATAATTTTTCACATACTTTTATATGTAAATATAAATTTGCTTATTACTCTGGTCCTGTTTCTCATGCATGCATTTCTGTACATACAATTGCTTACTTCGAACGGCAATAATCACGGGGATAAAAGTAAATAAGCCAACAGAAGTTAAAATGCACTTAATTAACAATAAAAGAGAGGTGATAATTAAAAATACTAATATTTTCTTGACTGTAACTGGGTCTGCTTACAGGGGAGTCAACGTATTTGTGAGTTTGTGACATGACTGATGGTGGGCCATATCCAATATCCCGAGCTAGAGCCTAATGTTCGTCACTGATTAGACGATCGACTAGTTTCTCCTGATATCACTGCAACTAGAAAATACTTCAACCGCTTTGAACAAAAATTACCAGTTGATTATTGTTCAATTACAATCTACTAGCATCAACCATCGCAACTACTCCCGCCTGCCATCTGCTAAGCATGAATTATATTTATTATTTTTTTTATTTTATTATTTATCTACAGCAATGCCAATCCGATCCCGTCCTCCAATTACTCGATTTAAATTTTCATTTTTTTTTATTATTGTGCTGAAATTATATTAAAAAAAAAAAAAGATATATTATATTATTTATTGTACAAAAAAAAAGAATTTCTTGGCGCAAGAAAAATTTTGCACCGTGAAATAGAAAAAAAAAATTCTTAATTATTTGATACCGGTGATAAATAATTATTTTAACAGCACAATGATTATTACATATCATATTCACGTTATGATTTATTTTATTAATTATCTGTAGTCTTCAATTAAATTAAATTTCTTTTTTTTTAATTGATTAATTTTTTTCACGGGAAAATTGAAAATATTTTTATCTTTTATTTAAAATTATAAAATAATCTTGCCGTTTGTTTATTAAAATTTTTTTTTTTTAACATCAGTACTTACTCGCTCATTGGTCATAAGTGCAATTTAAATCGAGTAAATAAATAAATCGGATGTTGGAATAATTACTAAATTAATCACTTAGTGTATTAGAAGATGACTATATTTATATTTTTATTTTTATTTCTTCTTTTATTTTACTTTTTTTTTGTTAATTTTAATTAATTTAAAGTACAGACGATTTATTATTTTACTACCCACTGACATTCGATGTATCCCCAAAGAATGATGGAACAAAAATAATTATTATTAATTAATTAATTGAATTGAAAAGATTTAAAAAACGCTAGACAATTTTTTTTAATTTGTAATAAATTTTGAAAAAAAAAGGAAAAAAAAAATAACAATCATGTCTTATTAAACCTAGAGAGTACAAACGATTAATTTGATCTCAAATAGTTTAAGTGTAAATACAGTGAAAGTAAACAATTGAAGAAAAGCAATGCTTGCTGCTCAAAAAAACTATAATGAGCAATTATATAGCACATCTCCGTATATTTTATTGATAATTATAATTAACAATCCACTATTACAATAACAATATTTTTAAAATACAAAGTTTTTTATTACTTCTTCTCACAATTTATTATTAATATTTATGTATGATAATTATAAGAAAAAAAGAAATAATTAATTAGTGGACTATTTTATTAAAATTCCAAAGTGTAAATATATAAATTATATTATTAATTATTAACCGAGTAATGATCAATAATTATTATTAATTAAAATTTTTCATTACTTTATTTATAGTAATAAATAATGATATTTACCTTTAAATAATTTAAGCGCGCGTTTAAAAACTGGTTCGCGTTGAAAAACAAAATAATCCGACATATATATATCTAATTTATCCGATTTTTTATTATTATTAACTTTTCATATGCAATAAAGGTTTATTATTTCTGAAGGTTCAATTATGTATATATTTTATATTGAAAAAATAATTATAATCAAATTACTCATTAATTAGAAGTTAATTATTTAAGTTTTCACATTAGATATTAATATTTAGTTTAAGATTATTTTTAAAAAACCTACACCGTAATTATTTATAATTACGACAGACCTATGGCCTGTACTCTCCCTATCAAAAAAATCTATATGGGAATTCAAATACCCATAGTTTTCTACATGGATTTTCATGAAAATTCATACTCTCTTATATTAATATTAATATTCCTATGGATTCTTACATAAATTCATACTTTTCTATATGGATTCCCATGGGTTTCCATGCAATCCCTTATGGATTTTTTTGAAAGGGCTCTATATTCAAGACTTCCACCTACAACTCGTACAGAGCCGTCAGAATTGAAAGGGTTGTCATGATTTTGATCTTCAATGATTTCTTCAACGAAAGTACCAGCGTTAATACCTGAATCCTTATCCGCTTCTTCTTAATCCTCGCAACTGGTTAATTTCAATCTGATTATTAGTCAGTTTTATATTGTGAAGTCTGCTGTCAATGTAAAACTTTGAAAAATTAATTAGTTTTAATTTAATTTAATCTTAAGTATTAATTTTACTCATAGAAATGTCATCTGGAAGGTAAGTCTCAAAAAAAAAAATTTTAGCATTTGATAAAAATTCAAATTTTTAGCAGGAATTAAAAAATTATAATTATCGGAAATTTTACATTATTTTATACACTTAAATTATAATTATATTTATCCCAAGTTAATTTATAAAAAAAAATATGCTCAAATAGTTGTCACTTTCTAAATTATTTATAAAAATTAATCAAGTAAATAATTAATGTAAAATTTATCTTCCTCTTCCACGACCGCCACGATTGAAGGCCCCACGACCTCGCCCCGCAACTTTGCCCTTCGGCGGCGGAGATTTCGGTCTCAAAGCCTCAATTCTTTCTGTGCAACCAGTCGTAGTTTGCCCGGAAGTGAAGTAGCCACTGTACAAATCGGCGTTGAAATTTGTGTTGGTCAACTCTGGACCAACTGTCAACCATCCTGGGCGAATTGTGCTGTCTCTGCCGAACAAATGTAGCCTAAATATCAAATTTAAAAAAATATATTAATAAAATACATTTGTAATATTAAATTACAAGATGAAAAAAAATAATTACCGTCTTCTTCCGAGACAGAAATGCTCAATGATGTGGAATATTTCCACAGGTTTCTCAATAGAACCGTACTCAGGTTCTTCAGAAATAATCAGATCAATATCAACATTAGCGTGAATAAAGTCACCATCAGTTGATCTACGAACAGTTCCTTTAATTCCCATCAAGCAGTGCTCCTTCGTTCTCTGAAGAACAGCTTTGCTGTCAAGATTTTTACTGTGTCCTGGGTTATTTATATTGGTGCGGATCCAACAAATGTCTTCACAACGACGGAAGCCCCATTTGCGAAGACAGAAACGTCCCATATCAAGACCGTCGCTGCTCCCACACCAGAGAAATACAAAACTGCGATTAGCTGCGACCTCTCCAATGTCTAGTTCCATTATTTGATCCCAGTTCCAAAGCTCTACATTAGTAGCACCGCATGTCCGCTGATATTCTTCCAATGGAGGCTCTATTAAAATAACATCGAACTTGCAATTAAGTTCTTTGAGATTGTAAGTTGATAGATTCGTCTTCAAATACATCGGCGGAGTCGCTGTCTCTGATATTAAATCATCCTTGAGTTTTATCAACTCACGGAGTTTCGGATACTCCTCGAATCTGTCAGCCAGTCCGACATCGCGGATAAAATTCTGCGGACGCTGCCCGGTGTCAATAAAATGCTGGCAGTAATCATTGTGAGGATTTGATGACTGTGTTCCCTGTGATCATAAGTTAAATATTTTATTTTAATTTTCGATACTAGAAATTCTTTTTCTCTATTTAGGAAAACATACACATGGTGATTTAACCAGGAAATCTCGGAGCATACTTTTAAAAATGTTGATGAATCCTTGTAGACTATTTCATCTGTCGCTACGATATTGTCTTTCTGGTCTTTACTTTTATCATCCTCTGATTTGATGACCCGAACTTTGGCTTTTTTTTTTTGGACTCCATCGACTTCTGTGCCCAGGGCTTGCCGCAGCTCATCAACATTCGCGACTCCTAGCTAAAGTAAAAAAAAAAATAAATAGATCATTCAAGTGAAGTAAATTAAAAAAAAAATATTTACCGCTTGTGCCAACAATTTTTTACGTTTCTGCGAACGCTCTCGCAGAACTTGCAGCATTTTTTATTTAAAAATATTTTGTCTAATTATCAAAACTCAGTATTCAAAAAATAGGTTATGAATTTTTCTTTTAAAAATATTGAGATCGGTTATCAATCTCTGATAAATAAAAAAAACATATAATACTTTTTATAGAGTAATATTATTTAAAAAAATTAAATTAGTCACTTCATTTGTTCAGTAATTACACTAATTACTCTGTTTTCAATAAATAATTACCGCTAGACATTTTGACACCTGCGCAGGATTTGAACTTTCCGCGCATTCCGCTAGTGCGCGCCACAAGTTTTCGTAAGATGAGTGTGAATGTAGCAGACATTAAATTTAAAATTTTTAATAGAGTAAATTAATAAAATAAAAGTTTTAAAAAATACGAATTTGAAAAATTTTAAAATTAATAAATTCATTTTTTATGAATATTATTTTTTAAATTATTTACTCTATTAATTTATAATTTTAAATTTGTCTGATGCCTTCTATATTCACACTCATCGAGATTTCAACTAAACTGTGTTATTTTATTAATTACATTTATCCTTATCCATAACTTAATTATTTCAAAAGTAAGTAAGTAAAGTAAAATTATTTTAACTTCTCTAACTTGCATGTTATTTGCAAAATATTGAAAATTTTTTTTTCACTTTAATTTTAACATTTTGTTATTTTGTAATAATGTAAACAAATAATTCTAATGCATCGCCAGGGGTGATAAATGCTGATTGAAAACGACATATTGAAAAAGAGCGCGATTCTAAAGACATTGATCCCATCGAATTCTGGTTGAAAGCGGAACCACATTTTCCATTATTAGCATCAACTGCTCTAAATTATTTGTCAGTAATGAATACGAAATCGATTAAGTTCAACTCACTTGAAACAGTTGTTCATATATATAAATATTCAATATTTCGCGCTATTTTACTTACCTCAGGTGCGCGCGCATAAAGTGGGTATCGATACTTGCAACATCGATACTTTTTTGATTGATACTTGATTAGATCGATAGCAGCCTAATCGACACTCGATACTCAAGAGTATCGATACTTTTCAGAGTATCAAGTCGCGTTGTCTTGGATTTGAACAGTACAAAATGTCTTCATACTGCCATTAAGATGAAGGTCGTTTTAGAAACTGCGAAATCATTTGCTCCGAAACTTGTAAGTTATAAATCAATTATTACATTTATTAGCTTAATATTTATTACGTAAATATCATAAGTAATTAATAATATTCTTACAGGATAAAAGCCATTGCTTTTGTATTCCAAAATATTTACGCTATGAAGAAAGTGCGAAACTTTGCTTGTACAAGAATGAGTACCAGAAACTGAAAAACTACATTGGTTACTTCAAATATGTGCAATTGCAAATAATAGACAATGAACTAATGTGTGAAGATTTGGAAATAGATAAAAAAAAATGTGAAATTTATTAACGATGCGGAGAAGGAAAACATAATCATATCGGTATCACAAATTATTAAAATTGAATATGCATTAGAATGCTTACAGTCCAGAAAAATCACAATTGATTCATCGGACACAGAGTATAATGATAAGATCAAGTTATTAAAAAAGGCAAATCCATCAGTATTTGAACTAACATCACTGATCGGTAAGACATCCCATACTGCAAAGATGGGTAGACAATATATTAATAATCATTTTAAAGATGTTATGATAGACCGCATCTTTAATCTCAAGCAAGGGCTAGATTTAACGAAACGCAATAAAAAAGGACAGGATTTAGTAGAGATATACCGAAGTCGCTTGTGAAAAAATCTTATTATTATTATTGATTTTTTTTTCAACTATACACAAGTATTAGTAATAAGTTGTGAAATAAAGTCATAAAAGATTTGGTTCTATAAGAATATTTTTATTGAAGTAGTGGATTGTTAATTATAATTATTAATAAAACATACGGTGTAACGTGCTATGTAATTACTCAACATATCGTTAGCTGGTTATCTTTAATTGTTCATTTCATCGTATTTAAACTTAAACTATTAAAAATATATTGCATTGTTTGTACTTTCTAAGTTTAATAAAACATTTATATTTTTTTTTATTTCTATTAAAATTATTGGTTAAAAATAATAACCATTTTGTTTAATTATTTTATGGAGATACAAAATTCGTCAATATATTGTCGTTCCAACAAGCAGCGTTGGCAGAGGGAAGAGATAGTATTATATATAGGCTCAGGAAAGTAAAATTGTCGTATACTTGAAAAAATTGTAGTACGTGAAACAAAAATACTCAAGTTAAAAAAATATATCAATTTACAAAATTTCTAAATAAATGTATATATATTTAATTTGTTAATATTAGTCAATTGAGTTAATAACTACTACACTGAGTTAATAATTACTACTTACTACTATTGCATAATGATTTTTTATTTTCACAAAAATAGTGTGATCGCTACACCACTTTATTTACTTACACTTACTTGATTTTATGGATAATTTGAAATTCGAAAATCACGAGAAAATTTTAATTAATCTCAATTAAAATTGATTAATAAACGAAAAAATCGAAAATTAGTTTCAAATAAACTCTAAAAATATATATGTAATGTACATACAATTTAATTTGTATGTATAGTGATAAAATATAAGTAAGCGTTGCCAAAAAACAATAAAATAAATTCTAAATACTGTGAAATAAACATAAGCGCCAAGTTGAACTTGAAAATTTCGAAATTCCTAAGCACGAGAAAATTTTTCGTGTATCGAATTCATTGACTAAGACATAATTTTACAGAAAAAATTAGGTAATACTCGTACTGTCCTTATATGTACTATCAATATTGAAATTTAATGAGAATTATCGACAATTATTTAAATGATAAACGTTTTATCGCAAAACGGTACAAATTTATTTAAAGTCACTTTGCTACCACTCGAAACGTATGCGCAAGACACTTCATTTCCATCCCATGTCAGGGATCCATGAGTTTCTGGTATCGACAAATGTCATGAAGAACAAACCGCGTTAGCTGACCAGGGTTACCAGATTGGGCTACTCATCGCGAATTGGGCGATTTTCTCTATGCATTCGCTACTGAATTAAAGTTTGGACTACAAGTCGCAATTTGGGCGATTTTTAATGTTTCAAGATTGGGAATAATCTTAATCACTATTTTCAAAGATTATTTTTAATTTCCATTTGCCAATTACTTGAATCAAACTTCATTTCAATTCAGTATGTACAGCTTGGAGCATTAATGTCTGGTCATTAGAAAATCTTTTAGATTAGGTCCAAAGACCAGGCATTAATGCTCGAAGTTGTACATATAAAAAAATTGTGTTTATTATGGACACTAACATTTAAACATTTCATTTCTTTCTTCTCAGTTCAGTTCGTTGGGATCTTGGCGTTGAATAGTAATTTTATTTTTTATAAAAAATTATAAATTTAAACGTGGATGATAATTTCATCATAACTGTTAAAAGTTAATTGTTATTCTACTTTTAACAATCAGATAAAGAAATATGTATACATTTAATGTTAATTAAAACCTGCATCATATTCTGCTTTTTGCACTAAAAAATAATTAATAATTTGCAAAAAATAAATAAAAACTTGGATTAAAATTATTTTTTAATCAAATTTATCCTAAAAATATCCTATAATATAATTTTATGAGTGTGAATGTAGCAGACATAAGACAATTTTTAAATTTGAATTAAATAAATCAATGAATTAAAATAATTAAATTTAAAAAAATGCTTATAAGGATTTTGCATTTATCTAATTATGCATTTTTTAATTTTTACTCTACTTACCTTTTTTTTTTCATTTATTCTAAAATTTGAAAAATTGACAATTGTCTGCTACACTCACACTCATATAATTTAAAAACAAAATAATTAGAATAATACTTTTTAAAACGTTGATTTCAATTTATACGGTCAATTATATTGTACACTTATTAGCTAATAGAGAATAGAAGTTAGCAGACAGTTAACAATTTTCGAGTTTTTTTTCGACAAATTTAGAAAAAAAATGTAAAATAAAAAAATGCGCATGTAGAAAATTAAAAAAGCTATATGTGCAATTGTTTAAATATTTATTTTTTAATAATTTATCATTTTTTAAAAAATTCAAAAATTGATGAGTACGAATGTGGCAGATATGAGGAAAATTTTTAATTACGAATAAAAAAATTAAACAATAAAAAATATAAAAATTCACATACTATTTTGAAATTTTACGAATGTGCATTTTTTTTATTTTTATTCAATTCACAGTTAATTCGCTTATTTTTAAAATTCAAAAATTACAGCAGTCAATTATTCACACTCATAAGTCAGCCGACGTTTATTAATTTAAAAATAAATGAATTAAGTGTAAATTAAATAAAATTTAAAATTTAATTTATTTAATTTAAATAAAATAATATAATTTTCATAAATAATTAATTTATTTAAAAAAAAAAAAAAAAACTGACCCGGGTTATCCGAAAAGTAATTACGGCGCTGAAAGACACGTGCTCGTGGATCGAGTACCCATTTACGCCAACAAGTCGAATCAAAATCACGTCTCATTATTTTTATTTCTAATAATTTTAATTTAATTCACTTAATTATTGAACTGAGCTCTAATTTATTAGCTGCAAAAAAAATTTACTCCAAAAAATATTTAAATTTAAATTTATTTAAACTGTCATCAATTAAAATTTAATTTCATCAATTTAAAATTTAAATAACTCACAGTATAATTTTCAAAAATAAATAATTTAGTAACAAAAAAAAAAAAAAACACCGGGGTTATTTGAAAAGTAATTACGTCACTGAACGACACGTGCTCGTGGCTCGAGTTTTCAACAAAACAGTAAACAAAGTTTTTTTTTCATCACAAATACACTCGCACGTGCAACAAAACAGAACCCAAAACCAGAGAGAGATTGATATTAAATATATATATTTTTTTAATATAATGTCACTCTTATATATATATATATATATATATATATATATATGTATATATACAGTAAGTAACTTTTTTTTTTCTTTACTTCATTTTCTTTCTTTGCTTCATTCGCTGTCTCTCCCCACTTCCTCACATCTCTTCCTACTCCCAAAAATTATTTACTATACACAAATATATGTATGCATATATATCTATAGGTAAATGATCTAGTGAACCTTCAAAGCGCATTGCCGGCAGCTCATTCTCATTAGACCGCGCGACGTCGGCACACTTGCAGTGGCAGTAACACCGGCGAAGATAACATTTTTCTCGCGCGTTTTTAGTAAGTATTTGAGTATAAGTTAAATATTACATCACTAAAACACGTACTGTGAATCGGTAAGTTTTTTCTCAGAACCTCCAGTCAATTTATCGTAAATTTTTTATCCATTTCTTCATATTTTTTATTTATTTTATCGTAAATATGTTTAATATTCAAATTTGAAGTTTGCGATGATTTAATTTTAAATTTTGTCAACGTGCCTCGTGCTCACTTAATTTTTCTTTGTCTTCGTCACTGCCTTCATATTTATCACTATAATTTTCTCTAAATTACATGTTTTTATTTAAAATATTTTAATTAAACGATAAAATTAATAAATAATTAAAGTTTAATTTATAAACATTTTTTTTTCTTATTAATAAGTTTAAAAAAAATTAATGGCGTCATATTTTCTCGAGCAATTTTGACCTTGAAATTTTCAATTCAACTCATAGTTTATATAATAAATTACTTAAATAAATATATACTGTAACAATTAGTTGATTAGGTTATTAGTAATAAAATATAAATATATGAATGTTAACTAAAATGTAAAATAATAAATTTGAATTTTTGAAATTTCAGATTGCAAAAAACAAAATGAAGCCTGATACTCTAGGACCTGTAGAAGAAAACCGTCCTATGGAAACGATGTCGGAGACATCGGAGGCGACCACAACGACCGCGGCATCGGAGTACCAAGGATTCGATTTTAACGATGACATCTTGGAGGTCGCACGTCTTCTACGCGTAACAAATATCGAAGATCTTAAACGTGAGCGGTTTCGTGTTGATCGCCGTAAACTCGAACAAATGCTTATTGGTACCGTATTTTATTTATCATTCTACCCATCTTAATCTCCTTAGTACCTGACTTAATTACACCATTACCCTTAACAAGTAAACTATATTTAAAATTTGAATTTAATGTATTATTTTCAGGCGAAGATGAGACACTCGAACGTGCTGATGTTTTCTTCGAGAAGGTAATAAATTGTTATTGTCATAATTCTTTCAGTCATTAAAATATTCACTCATTATTGTCGTACATAACTGTACATATATTCAATACATATATACTTGTAACGCATATTGAATGAGTCATTACTCATTTATTATTGATGACAATAATATTAATTTTACAAGTACAATAAGCAGAGCGAGAGTATAATTTTAAATAACGAAACTCATTTTGAGGAAAACAATTTTTTTTTTTGACGTAAATATCTTAAGTAAATACTTTGTGTACTGAAATCATTAGATTTACATATTTAGTATTAAATATATATATAAATAGATGTATATATGTATAGATATATATCAATCATTTAATTACGCTCGATTAAAAGCTTGTAATTTTGACAAGTGATAAATAATGTTATTGTAAAAAAAAAAAAATTAATTAGTGATATTAATTTGTTGTATGAGGAAGAAACTAAAGAGACAAGAGCAAGTTTACTTAAAGATACGAGTAGGGGAATTGTCGAGTGGGAGGTCGACCTAGCAAGCGAGCAAGTGCCCGTTACATTATCTCGAATTAGTCAGTCAGTCAGTAAGTCATTCTGTCTCGCGAGTAATGTCGTCGCGACGCGGTGTACATAACTATTATTATCTTAAACTTGTTAACCGAGTATAGGTTTTATTATTTTAAAATATAAATTATTTTACCAAGACAACTTACGGGTTTTGTGAATAAATAAATCGAGTTATTTATTTTTTAAAGAGTATTTAATAATTATCTTCAAATGCAATTACTAAGTGCATTTAATTATTTGTATAAAGATAGTAAATTAAGGTGAAACGAATGGTGAAAGTGACAAATAGATCAGCGTCTGGCTTTCACCGGTTTTTCGTCAAAGACATTGATAATCAGAGCAGGAGAAATGACAGTTAATTAGTCATTAAATATATAAATGTTGTTTTAAAAGTTTATAATAATAAATCTGTATTTTTTAGTTTGAATTTTATTGAAAGAATAACCAGCATTAACTCCATCATGACTGTGGTAATGACCTTTTATATATTTGTTTGCACATTTAAAACTATCTTGTATGCTTATTCTTCTTACGTCAGCTTAATTTATACATTGAACTGCTGTGCTATCAGTTTCAAATGCTCGTTAGAGTTTAGTTTTATTATTTTATATAATTATTTATTTTTTTAACCGATCGCTTTCGCTCTGCTTGTGTTTATTCACTTATACTAAACACTAAATATTTGAATATTTAAATTAAATAATAACTTTTTTTATTTTTTAAATAGATTATGGATCAAACAAACACTATGATTTCCTGGCCAGCGAGATTGAAAATCGGCGCGAAATCCAAAAAAGGTCAGCTCATTAGTTTATTATTTTAATTAATATAAAAAAAAAACAAACTATCTTAATTACGCTGTAATAAATAAAATAAATTATCAATATTAATTGATATAAGTCACGCGGGAGCACAAGTATATCGTATTCGTGTTGTAAGTTACGTCAATTTATAATCTTACGTGACTGGCGTATCGTTTTTAACGTAATACAATTAATTATCTATCATTTGATTTTATTTCGTTCATTTAAATTGCTACGAGGTCAGGGAATTTATTATTATTTTTTTTTTTTCATATTTAATTTACTGCTTTATTATCATAAATTTGTACATACAAAAAATTGTGATCATTATTAAATTAAAAGTGATATAAATTATTGCCAGACTGTCAGTGTGACGTGACGGCAATAACCGACAAGGTGGAAATTTTAGAGACAAGCTACGGAAATTTTTAGGTGATTCATTATCATTCTTTATATTATTAGGGCCTATTTTAAACATTGATTATCATTAAGACATTAGACATATTGACATTATGACAATGACTAGCAAGTGTTAGATTAATGATATTGAATACAACTGTTACGAAAAAAATATGAATAAGTAATAACTTATTAATTTTTGAATTTAGAAAATATAATTGTGTAAATTTCCATAGCTTGTTTATTCTCGTCGGCTCGTTGTTCTAACTTCTATTCAGGTTTCATCACACTCATTCCGCTGTACACACTTAGAAACCAAAAGTCGCAATCGTCCTCGCATGCCCGCGACCTTCTGGTAATTTCCACGCACTCGACCCTCCTTCTTTTTCATATCGATACGATAATCATTAGCGTTAAATAATAACTCAATGATTGACGGAAGTTTTTAAACTTTTATGTCCAATTATATTAATGTACATAAATATATATCATGTTATATATTTAGCGCAAGCTGTTTTAAATAAATTATTTATTATAAATAAATGGGTATGGAAATTATTTGAAGAATTTGAATAAATAATTAATTATTTATTTTTAGATCCGCATATAAAGGTCATTGGTCGTGATGAAGATATTCATACTGCCAAAGAAAAAATAATGCAGATATTGGATACACGAGTAAGTTTTTTTAATTTTATACATTGAAATTTTATTTTTAAATTTTGTTGAAAAAAAAAAAAATATTTTCATTGAATTCGATTTAGATTATAAAAAAAAAAAAAATTCAAAATTTTTATTTCAAATTTTTATTTTTAAATTCTGTTAGTTAATTTTATAAAAAATTATTTTTAATGAATTTTGATCTAGATAATTAAAAAAAAAATTATTAGACCGTTTGAGCCTGAATTAAAAAAACAGATATCAATATAACTTATCAAAATATTTATTTAAAATATCTTACGTTTAAATTATTCACAGTAAATATTTTTTATCAGGTATTAATAAATATCTCCATTTGTCTACATATTGATTAAATATAATTATTTAAAACCTGATGATTTATTTAATAAAATAAATAATTAAGTAATAAATTTTCCTCTTATTGTTTAACAAATATATTATATTATTTGTAATTTATATTACTAATGCGAAAATTTATGTCATTAATTTCCGATAATTTTTTTTTACACGACGTACGGTAACAGTTAGTATGGCAATACATTAAAAAATAATAATAATAATAACAGTATGACCTCTAAAATAAATATGGAAGTATGTAGTGGTTTTAAAATATTATTTCATAGTTCAAAAGCTGTTTGATTTAATTTAAAATCAGTTAAACTTAAATGTTAAATATTTAACATGAACTTAAATTTACTAACTAGTTAATTAGCATACAAAATGATGATGTTTGACTATTTAAAATCAAAACATATATTTGTAAGGCTTTATTTGTGTTATTACAGCAGGGACTGCGGATTACGATGAAGCTCGATGTGAGTTATACAGATCATTCTCATATAATTGGAAAGGGCGGTCTAACGATAAAGCGTGTAATGGAAGAGACTGGCTGTCATATCCACTTTCCCGACAGCAATCGTAGTAATCACCAGGAGAAGAGCAATCAAGTGTCAATTGCAGGAGACATGGAAGGAGTTGAGAAAGCTCGTGCGCGTATCAGAGTAATTTATTTATTTAACTATTTTTTATTTATTTATTCAACGGCTCAATTACTTACTAAGTTTAAATGTAAAAAATTATCGGAGTGAACGCGGAGCGGGCTGTTTATTTACTTAATCCTCTCGGAGTGAAATTTACTCCAAAGGGGAATTTCTTTTAGTAGTAAAATTTTTAATAGAATGCCGATTTAAATAAAATCCAGGTCACTTCGAAATCACTTCTCTAAAAAGACAACCTCCCGATTTACTCCGTATTTGGAGTGATTTTTTTGTAAAAACTCCGAGTGATTGAGTAAATTTGGATTTAAATGAAATTCAAATTACTCCCGATTTTTTATTATAATTTTATAAATTGACAATTAATTTTTAATTACAGAATTTAACGCCATTGATATTTTCCTTCGAGTTGCCAATAATGGGATCGATGCAAACCGTCCCCGATTCAACGAGTCCTTGTATTGTTAAAATTCAAGAGCAGTACAATGTACAAGTTATGTTTCGCACTCGTCCGAAGCTGCACGCGACTCTTGTTGTTGTAAAAGGTTGCGAGTGGGAGGTCCATCAAGTCAAAGAGGCCACGACCTCTCTAATTAACTACATGTGTAAAAATTTAGCGGTAAGCCATACATGCACGTCATAAATTCATAAATTATTATTATTATTTTTACGACTGACACGTTCGGATAAATTAAATTCACGCTTTAATTTTTTAGCTGTAAACATCTGTGATAAGAGAAAGAATATCTTAATTGTATCTATTAAAAAATAACCTTGATATCACGTGCTCATGTCAGTGAGGAAAAATAATAATAAATGATAAGCAATATTGTATAAACACTTGCACATATACGACTTTTAATTACACAGGGTTGACGGGGATCGTAAAAAAATAATAATATATTTATCATTTAAATTCCATTTCCTCATTATTGCAGTATTTTCATTTTTATAAACATGGTTTTTAAATTATTTATAAATAAAATTATTTTTTTTTTTATAGAATCAAATTCCAGTGCAAATGTCTATGGAAATTTCACCGCAACACCACAGTGTGGTATTGGGAAAACAAAATGGAAATTTAAAATTAATAATGCAGCGTACATCGACTCAAATAATGTTCCCGGACGCTGGTGATCCAAACATACCGAGTTTAAAAAAAAGCAATGTTATAATAACCGGTAGTATCGATAATGTTTACTTGGCACGTCAGCAATTAATCGGATCACTGCCTCTAGTCGTAATGTTCGACTTTCCTGAAGACGCAACGCCGACTTTCGACACCGAGACGATATCGCAGTTGATGCAAACTCTTGATGTCTTTATTAGCGTCCGTCACAAGCCCAAGCAAAGCGCTCTGTCGGTTATTATAAAAGGAGTTGAAAAAAATGCATCCCGTATTTATGAAGCCAGGAGACAGATACTTAATTTAAAAGAGCCAAGACTTCATGCGACTATTCCAGATACTTATCATATACCCAATGCCACCAATGTATTCCTGGGAAACACTGCCGGTACAGTATCAGCTAACATGCGAGCGAGATTGGATAGTTCAGCAGGTATGTCGTCATTAAATTCGCAGAGTACGTCACCCTACAGCGTATCACCGTTATCGTTATCTCCAACGTCAATGGGATCGTTGAGCATGTCATCGCACTGGGGCGGATCCGCTTCATCGATTTACTCGGGAATGTTAAACTCCTCGTACGGAATTAATCACCCGAACGTCCAACTTCTGGCCGCTACACGTCATGCGATGCACAGCAATCTCCTTAACCCGCCACAGCCGAACGTTCATCGCCACGGACAAGGACTTCTCGGTGATTATTTTTCATACAGCAGTGCTTCGAGTACTCTATCAAGTCCATCAGCCAGCCCGCGAAACGTATCGCCTTCCCCGATCGGATTGTCCGATACCTCGAGCATGGACATCTCTGGAGTGCTGTCTGATTTCGGACTGAGTGACCTCCCGAGTGATCGTGCATCGAGTCGCCAGTACTCGGGTTACGATTACGACCAGAAGAAAATTATGGCATTTAAGGCAATGCAAAATCTTCCAAAGCCAAACGAGTATCGAGTACCGACGTCTACGTGGTCGGGTTACGGTTTAAGTCAGACCATGCCTCCCGCTACGGTAACATCACTAGACTCAACGGTTCACTCTAAACCCATCGAACCTTCTGATCTCTGGGATGATCCCAAGACACCGTTAGCTTATGCGCCGCCGATGGACTTCAAAGTCGATTCTGCTCAAGATAAGGGTATGCTGGGTATGACTTCTTCTTACGTTGATCACACGCCCGGATCACGACTTGAGAAAGTTATCGCGGGACAACACACCGACATTGCCAGTATGCTGACTAGTGTTGGGCTTGAAAAATATATACGTAAGTTTGTTATTAAATTATCTATCTTTAATTACAATCTCATGCCTTCATTGCTTTTAAAAAATAATAACAATGCTTGTATATAATTTACTTATCACAATTTCATTGCTTTTGTTTTTTTTTTCTTTTTTTTTTTTTTCATTTCTAAACATCAGGTCTTTTGATGTCTCACGAAGTAGACATGACGACGTTTCGCTCGTTGACTGAGAAAGATTTGTATGAGATTGGAATCACAGCTTGGGGTGCTAGACGTAAAATTTTGCTTCTCATTGCTGGTATGTACTGACTTACTGCTTTACTGACCTCAATACCTGGTATTCATAAAAACTAATTACTGTACTTTGGATTAACATAAATAATATTAACAACAGTATAATAATATGGAGGGATTTGACATTGTTTCAGAGTTAAATAAACGTTCTATGCCATTCTCTGGAAGCGTTGCACCCGGGGCTGAGCGAAAATCTTCTTTGACAAGTACATCAAGCACCGGAATATCCAGTACAACTACCGTCGAGGGCAAGTGGTAACGAGGACACGCTTGCTTCCTCTTTCTCTAAGTCAAACGAGATAATAATCGAGGTAGTAAATGTTGAGAAAAATATTTTTAAAAAAAAAAGAGGATAAAAAAATAAAAGCAACACGAGGGAGCGGCATTTTTACCGCGGGATATATATTTAGTGAGATTGTACGTTGCATTCAATATTTTAAGAGCCCGGGGAAAAAGGCTAGAGTTTATGTTTGTGTACCGGAACAAGTTGATCACGTATATTACTATTTTTTTTTTTTTTTTTTTCATATTTATTTTTTTCGCGCTCGCAGGATCTCTCCCTCGTAAGCGAGATAGGAAAATTCGCTATTATAATTATAATTATTATTAATCGATATAAATTAATTTTATTTTATATAAATACACAAAAAAAAAATTCTTGGCGCGAAAAATTTTTACTCGGCCGTAAAAAATTTTCTTGGAGAGAAAAATTTTACTGAGCCAAGAAAAATTTTTTTTTGTGTATACTTATACATATATAAACATAAATATATATATTTATAATTGTTATGTAAGTAGTTAAAAAATCAACTAGCGTTCCTTGTGTTTGGACGCGTAATTGCGGGCGATCACGTGTGAATTAAAGCACGAGGAATAAATTATCAATTTTTTTTTTCGTTTCTTTTTGTAAATTATAACAGATACGCGACATAACTTGAGTTGTAAACTCTTCAAATATATACTATTGTATATTAAATGATTGGAATTGTTATGTATGATGATTTCCAATCGTTTTAAATTTGTCTGTGATGATTTAATGATGATGATAATGAGCGTTTCATGTACGGAACTCGTGTAAAATATTATTTCACGAGTATCTGTAAATCGATCGATCGTAGCTACACGTAAAGCGTTGCAAAGAATCAATTTATTTACATATTTATATTATTTTCACTTAATCAAATGCATCCAGCGTCTATTTGTATTAGCGAAATAAATAATTAATTTCGACTAAGCTCGAAAACTCATCGATTTATATATATAATATCTAATTTATTTATATTTATACTCGTTAATAAATTTATTTATACTTTACCAAAGCTCCCGGCTTTGTAGAAAATTTTAATTGTTGAGATTTTCGAGTTTTATTTTGTTTAACGATAGCTTATTTATTATTATTATTAATTATATTAATTATTAATTGATTTTTAGAGGGCGTTGAATGCATTTGCGTTAAGTGAATCTAGTTATTTGCATGCTAATGATTAATAATAAAAGATTTAATTAAATATTAATAGATTGTTATGCATGAAAAAATATTAAAGGTCAAAAAAAATTATTTAATACGATAAAAATTATAATTATAATTTCCCTCACTGTACGATAATTATCAACTAAAGTCTGTTAAAATGATGATCCTGAAGTTCATGGACAATTAACAATTTTTGGATTTTTTTTAGCAGTTGAATTTAAAAAAAAATAAACTAAAAATATGCACATGTAAGAAATTGAAAAAACTACAAGTGCAATTTTTTCGAATATTTTTTTTTTATAATTTATCATTTTTAAAAAAATCCAAAAATTGTTAAACGTCAGTTAACTTCAGTATTATTAAAATTTGATAATTAATTTTTTTTTTAATACCCAATGAGTGAGGAAGAGAAATAGGTACGATTTTATTTGAGCCATTAGCACTCGCGAACCGATAAAATTATTTTTCTCAATCTAAATTATTATTTTAAACATTATTATTATTTATTTATTATAATTATTATAAATTTTTTTTTCTTTACTCCACTTTAATGCGTTAGGTAATGAGCTTTGCTCACAAACGCTCTTACACTTGACTAAAATATAAATAATTTTTTTTTTTTTTTTTTTTACTGTTAATAGTTTTTTGACTAAACACAGAGTTTTAAAAGCAATTAATTGAAGATAATTGTTGCGGTGTTCATTTATAATAACTAACTACCATGATTTAATGATAAATAATATTTAAACGAGTAGAGTAAAGTCGCACAATATTATTTAGTTTATATTTTCATGATAATTGAGTATAAAAAAAAAAATGAATAAAATTGTCGGAATAAATTTATTTGAGTTTTCATAAATTTAACGACAGTAAAAATACTTGTGTTCGTTTAAAAAATATAAAATAAGTCCCTCGTTTTAATAATTGTTTCTTACCATCAGTTACCACCCTGACATCTCGTACCATTTACTCATGAATAAAAATAAAAATAATAATTCATTTTTTTTTCCTTTTGATATGAATATTTTTTTTTCTTTGCATGTTTTATGAATTTAAAAATAAAATCGAGTTAAGAGTTAAGTAAACAATTAATGCACGGAGATTGTAAAAACTATTGCTTGTCAATCCCAAATTATACAATCAGCCCAATTCAATTAAACTTTTTTTCAACTGTCCATTAAAATCTAAATTTATTCCCAATAAAAAAAAATTTAATGGAAAAAATGATTAAGTGAATCTTAATTAAATAATCCAGGTGACAGATCTTTCAACATTTAAATATAAATATTTATTCAGTCTCATATTTATTTTTAAAAATAATCGATTATTTTTTTTCAATCGCAAAATGTTGCAGGATCATAAAAAATAAAATTTAAATCGAAGTAAAATTAATTCTTCGATTATGTAAACACGGACATCATTCTTTTAGGATTGTGACCATTTTACAATGGATAATATTCATATTTTCAGCTTAATATTTACATATTAATAATAATAATGATTGTTATTAATATTTAAATCTATAACGATATTTAAAAAAGATTCACTTAATCATTTTGATAAGCAAAGCAATAGACAAAAAACATGTAATTAAATAAATTTTTTTTTCTTCGTTGAAACGGAAATGTAAACTATTTTGATAAGAAAAAAAAACAATCCGTAAATATTTGTTAACAATAAATATAAATGTTGAATCAATCCCTGTGGCTATGCATGAAAAATAAAATTGATACTTTTTTAAATAAAAAAAAACTATAGAGTTTATTTCTTAAGTATAAGTTATTAGTCATAAGATAAATAAATTAATTTATTTAAATTAACATCAATAAGCTGACAAGTCAGCCATCAAAGCACTTGATAATTACACTAGTCATTTTATTATAATAGTAAATTATGTGACAAGGGATGACAATTTCAGATCGGAGTGAAGTTGGCTGGCCATCCGCAGTCTGAAATTGTCTTTCAACCTGAGTTACACACGATTTTTCATGATTACCTGTATTGAAACTTGAAGTTTTATGTCAGCAGCTGATCAGAAACAAGTTAATTTAGCAGCAACTATTAGTAAGCGTAAATTGTCATTTGCGGTTTCTAATTAAGCAGAAACTAAATACTATTTATTATTCACAGTAATTTTTATAAAACTTAATCACAGAACTGTCATTTAAGTAAATAAAATTAAGTGTCTGAAATTACTATTATATGACAAGTATCAGAGTTTAAATTGCGAAAGCCTTCAGTCAGCGGGCAGAAACATTTTGTTTGTTCCCTCGGGACTAAAGTTTGTTTTTGCCCGCTGACTGAGGATTTACAATTTACGCGTTTACTATTAATTCGCGGCATTGGACTGAAATTAGCTTTGTTTCAACTGTCTGTAGAGACGCAAACTTTAAATTTTGATGCTGGTATCATGAAATTGCATTAATTTTATTTGTAAATAAAGTAAAAGTTCTAGTACCCGACCAGGGAACTAGTACTCAATCACTCCATATATTTGTATCTATTTAGTAAATATAAATATACAAATATATAAGTGATCGGGTACTGGGTCTCTTACCTTTAATTAAATCTAAGTCGTTAAAAAATATCTTTTATCAAAACAATTAAAGTTCAATATCAGTATCAGTAAAAAAATCATCCTACGGTAAGAAGGATCTGATGATTGAAGATCTCCAACGCTTCGTATCACTTGGAGAGGTAGAGGCATAGTAATTGACATTTGTAGCTGGGTCGAGTTATTTAAAAATTTATTTATGATCAGGTAAAACAATATAAGCTTTCATATTGTCACGATGTAACTCAGCACCACAGGCAAGACAATCGAAGCTCTCAGCAGCAGTAAAGTGCGCTTGCATACAGTAGTAACAGTAAAGATGACAGCAGCCAGCGTGTCGAGGTAACACTGGAGTAAGATTGCAATAAGGACAGAGGGTATTTAAATCCATGCTAGGAGTTTCGTTTATCACAGCCTGAGATTTCGGGAATAATTTACGGAATAATTGTCTCATGTAATGATAATTGATCATGGGCAAACCGGTGCTGAATAGATTTATCAAACCATGCCACAGTAGTTCTCTTATCATGAACGAGTACCCAATATCACGGAACACATGACTAGTGACATTGGAGCTGCGGATACCCAGCAGACGTTCTTTCAGAAACGGCTGAGTTCCACGATGTAAAAAAATTAGCAGGTTCAAAAAACTCAGCGCACTAACTGCAGTTGATATGACGTCTAGGTATTTAACGAACGGTTTCGTCCGCGCGCTAATTAATCTATTAGGATCTAAATATTTTTCTTCAAGGTAATGAGGCACCACCGACATCAACACCAGCAGCACCGCCTTGTTTTTCGTTAAATCTGCGTATGTTAAATTTAATAACTTTTGTCCAAGTGTTGATTTACCTCGAATCAAAGTCCACACCCATATGATTGTCCGCAGACTTGCGTTTATCTCCGGGCTCCATCTCTCGATGACACCTGGGGCAAATAGCTGTGAAGACTCGTGGATTTTTGTTGAAAATATACGAAATATTTCATCGTCTAATTTCCCAGCATCCAGTTGGTTCACTCGTGATACATATGACGAACTCATCGTTAATTATTTTTTTTTTTTATTAAACATAACCTCAACAACAGCTAATAAATAAATAATTAATTAATAATTAGACAGTTAATAATGTAATTATAAATTTTTATGTAATTTGATAAATCTTACCTGTCATTTGTATTTTTTAAACATTTTTATATAAATTGTTTTTAACAATTATTGCAAATCATTCCATTGTTTATCTGACAGTTCATTTTACGAGTGTGAATGTAGCAGACATGAGACAATTTATGAACTTTAAATAAATAAATAAATAAAAATTTTCAAAAAAGCGCGTGCTGATTTTTCATGCATCTAAATACGCATTTTAAAATTTTTATTTTACTTACGTTTTATTTATTTAAAAATTTAAAAAATTGCGCGCTCATTTAAATTTTGGTAGCTGTCAAAAATAATCCAAAATTATGAATTAAATGACAGATTAGTCAGAGTTAAATTTAAAAATCAATTAACAATTGATTAAGTAAAATAAAAAATAATTTTAGACAATTGTCATGTTGGTTATCAATTGTTGATAAGACGAATCTTCATTATCACAGTAGCAAAAACAACAACAGCGACACCAATAAATGTAAAAAGAAAGCACCTACCACCCACCACAATTGTCTTTGATACAACGTATGTGTGTGATATAAAGAGAGCAAAAGAGACAAGACATAAATAAAGAATATGCAAAAAAGAGACAGTTAAATATTCTGAAGCCGGTTCGCGCTGTCGTCGTGCCGCGATGGGAATCCATGTTGCTGCTGCTGTCCGGCTGGTGTAATGACGTCATTGAGTGTTGGTGCAAGTGGATTTTTGATAGTGCGGTTATTTAATAAAATTTATGTACCAGCATGTTTTTTTATTAATTACTTTTGCTGTTAATTATTTTATTTACTCAAATTTTTTTTTCACATCGACACTTATTGCCGGCGGTCTGTTGTCAGTGATTGAGGTTTTCTGTGTGAACTTATATATCAATATATAATAATATACGTGTACGTACATCCATATACATATATATATTAAATATAATTATTATAAAAGCTAAGATCATATATTGGTAGCAGAGTTGGTAGTTAACACACGAGAGGATCGACAGGACGTGAGTGAACGAGGTGAGTTTCGTTATCGAAATTATATAATGTCATTTTTTAAAATTCACAGGTAAATTATAATCCATCATAAATATTTAAAATTTATTATTTATTTACGCTTGTAATATATGTCATAGTGACAAACAGTTATGCTAATTAAGTTATTTAATTATTTATAAATAAATAATACGAGCTAATGAAAAGAAACCGATGAGGAGGAGAAAGAAAGAGGGAGCTACGTAGACGACGCATCGATCTGTGACAGGTTAACCTACGATTTTTAAATTTTTAAATAATAACCCAAGTTTTTTCACATTTTTTTTTTACCCACTTTTACTTTGTCTTTATTGTTGACATCCAGATATTTATTTTCGCATAAATCAGTCGCGCAAAACCGGACATTTATTTTAAAATTAATTCCCGCCCGGCTTTTGTCAATTGACATACACACGTTACAGCTCGTGGACTGTCTTCTCATTAATTTTTTATGTAACTATTATTACTTTGACATAGATTTTTTGTTTAAACATTATTTATAATTAATTTTAATTATTCAAGGCTTGAGTAATCCACAGTATCGAATTTTTAAAAAATATTTAAATTTAAATTTAAATTTAAAAATTAATTGCTATCTTGCTGTCATCTGGGTCGCATATTTAGCAGGTCAGAAGTCAAACCCATTAAATAACTAGAAATTCTATGGCTATCGATTTATCAGCACGTGCTAACACGTGCTGCGGTTTTTAATTAAATTACAATTATTTAAATTACTTTTAAAATAATTAAAGGATAATTTTGTTAATTTCAGATAATTATCAAATTTTTAGGTGATTAATTTGTTTAATGAAACGGAGTAATTCGTGACGGGTGAAAAAATAAAAGTTGAGTGGAATAGGAATCGATAAAATTAGTCCAAGTATCGTTTTACTAGAATTACAGCAAGAAATCCGATAGCACGATAATGGTGTGTGTCGTGCGCAGCTAATGCGAAAGTAAAAGCAATTATTTAAGAAGAATCGTGTGGAAATCAATTGGATTTTGCACGTTTATTATTGAGGCCGGCGACAATCGGTTGTGGTTAACATTTCTCCCTCGCACCTCAGCTTCAATCCAATCCAATCCTATTCTATTCTGTTCTATTCTATTCTACACAACACCAGTCCAACGATACCTTTGTATACACCTACGTACTTATATTATCGGTGCTCTACACATCCTCTTTGCCGTCACATCAACTTGCGCTTGCGCCTAATCAAAACCAACCCCCTCGACATTTCCGACCTCAATTTACGACCAACTCACATTGACTCTTGGTCGTTTTCGCACGCGTTCGAGCGACACACACCAGAGATACACATCGCCAGACAACAAAATTATATCTTTCTCTCTCTAATTTCTATCCATCCATCTATTTTGCTCTTATACTCTCCGCCAATTCATTTTGTTCCCACGTGGAACACTCGGATTTCACATCGCACCAATCTGTACATTAGATACATCCGAACCACACTAATACTCCCATAAATAACCTCTTATCTTAAAATCTAAATCTCTTAACAAACCTGCAAATGCCCAGTAATGCTGGCACAAATAATACAAACCCATAAACTGGCTATTGACTTAATCCCCATTGTCTCTCCGGTGAACCTTTGGGTCGAAATTCAAATTCCATCATTATTGCTGTGTATATATAAATTGCTGTTGTACGAATGACAAAGTCATTGGCCAAAAGAATCAAAGTCCATTGAAAGTGGTGTTTTTCAGAGAAAAGTCAAGTTCCACCAGCATGTATAGAGGGTATATCCGACGACGATAGTTCGTTGGCGCGAGGCGTGGCGGAGTATTGATCGTGCACCCTCAGCTCGGTTGGGTTGAATTCTTCTTTCCCCTCGTGCCTCTTCTGGCTACACTGGCTCTGGCTTTCGTTCTGGCTCTGACTCTGACTCTAACTCCAGCTCTGACTCTGATTCTGGCTCTGGTACCGCTGCTGGTACTGCTACTGCTTTATCTCTCTCTCAATTACCGAGTACCCTGTGCACTGCACAGGGAGGCAAGTATTCCCACATAACATTACACCGCAACCCACTGCTAGTCCCATCCTGTCCACTCCAATTGTACTCACAGTACCAGTATGTATTTATATTCATATATATATGCAGAGAGTTAATGCGAAAACTACGCATGGAGTTTTAAGTAGACTCTCTACAGGGATCCAGAGTAAAGCACAATAAATTTACAAGTTATAATAACGTCATTGAGTGGAGGTTGTTTCTGTTTGTTCGTTGTCTCTTTAGCCATTAGGTTGCCGTAGTCTACAAAATACCCAATGGGAGTTAGTCAAGGTATCCGGACCCTCGTGGCTTGCGGTTCTCCTTGTTTGTATGGTCCAAAACCTAAGCTACAAATTGACAATAAGTCTCTTGTACCCTCAGGCTTTAGCTCACGATCACGCTACTACTCATTCTTCCATTACTAACTCGAGTAAATGTGTCTGACAATTTAATTTTTTAACGCTTTGTTGGATTCTGATTGCCTGTTATCATGCTATATTTGTGCTAAATTTGTTAAACCAACTTTGATTTTTTTAACTTTTACTTTTATTTATTTTTTTTAAAGACGACTATTTATTCGTGAGAATACAAAATACGCAGAGACTTCGCACATAGACGTGGAAATGCTAACGACCCTGTAATTACTCTCAACAAGCATCGTTGCTGCATGTAGAGTCTGGGAGAGACGACAAGAAGACCTTTGGAGTCAGACAAAGCTTCTTTTCTCCTGTGCCATTACATGTCCTAAGAGAGGGTTATTTTTACTCCATCAGACCTCTTTACTATTTTAATTTCATGAGAATATCACCAGCATATTATTATATTTTTCATATTCCTGCTTACAAAAGCTCCAGTTTAACAAAAAAATAATAAACAATACAGCGTTCGTAACTTTTTTCTTTGCCCTGATTAACTTTTCATGAATTGCGTATTACAAAAAAAAAAGAAAAGGCCGGTCTTTGATGCGACAGCAAACATGTAACTCGTAATTAAATTAGCCTGAGTGCATTACTGACAGAGCGAGAGAGACATGTCCAGAATGTCTCAATGGCGTATTGAACGTCGAAGCAATTAGTGCTTGTCATCGGATAGTCCATGTCTCTGGAGATCTTTGGACGTGTCTATAACTGTCTACAGCTTATTCATTAGCATCTATATATATACAAATATAAATACATTTATCATCTATCAACTGACTGGTTGTTTTGTCTGTTCCAGGTTACAGAGCCACCGAAACGTCCCGCGGTTACCAGACATGATCTAATCCAGGTGAAATAAAATATTAAATTTACCGAGACATAACATTGACTTATCAACCTGTCCGACAGGGTTGTAATGAATGGAATTTTTAATGAGTTAGGTGGGTTTTAATAATGAAAAGGAAGCTATGGAATTGATAAAGAGGAAGGAAAGGGAATGGCTATGGAGATTCAAGTTTGACAGTGGGTTACATTATGCTTCCTCCTCTCGCGTTTATTTCAGATTCCCAAGTTAATACGCACGCGCGATTCAAAAGAGGGCTCAAGCTTTGCTTTTCTTTCTCACTCTGTACCTAACCATTTTCTCTGGTACATATATATACATCTGTATGTACGTATATATATATATACATACCTCTGTGAGAGGAACAGAAGGGTAGTTATGGATTTTCGGGCTGTGACCTTCGTGCGACACCTATCGCGTCTTGTTTCTCATCGTCATTTACATCTTACACTCTCACACAACTTACAGTCTCGGTAAAATCCTCAAGTACTTTTTATTATAACTCGAGCAATGCTCCTCTGCTGTTCAACTGATACTTAATCTCATCCCTTCACCGGGTTCATAAAATCTTATCCTATTCATCTCTCACTTTTTATATTTATATAAAGTTATCAATGTCGCTCCAATAAATCTTTTCATCCTCGTACTTTTTATCCTCGCTATCATTATTGTCATTACCGTGACAATCACAATAATCATCATCACAGTCATCATCATCATCATCATCATCATTATTGTAATTGTCATAGTATAAACAGAGAATGAAATAATTTCATTCGTAGTTGTTCGGGTTGCGGTACTCTGCGGCATCGTGTCCCCCTCCGCCATCTTGCTTTATCGATCACATTCGTAACATTCACTCTCTCACTCACTCTCACTCATTCTCTTTCTCTAACTCACCCTCTGAATGTACACACAGTAGAGAGAGAGTCTGTACATAGACCTCGCTCATGTTCGCCCTCTACCCTGCTCTCTATTCTTCACCCTCTTACTCGCTCGACATCATTTTGTCCCTGGTTCTGTGTTCGTTTTCCTTTTACTTTATTTTTATTTACTTTTTTTCATTATTTCATCTTCTCCAAAACAGTTTGTTGTTATTTTATCTCTTTTCTCTTATCCCTCCTTGCTCTTTTAACGTCTCTCCCTTCCTTATCTTCTTTATTTTAGTCCTCTCTCTCTCTAATTCCCATTCCATGGACAACATTCGAGCCAAAGAGTACAACTCATTATGTATTCCACGTGGATGCAAAACTGGCGTCCCTCATAGCCGTGCTTTGGTGATTATTAGTTGGAAATTGTTGAGAGAATTTAGGGGTTGTTGTGTACGTTGCGGCTGGACGAGCCGAGCTTTGAGAAGGGTACTAACTCCATACCGTACTATACAGTACCGTACGCTACCACGGTGTTTATTAATTAATGGAACGTCGTCTGGAAGGTATGACGGCATAACCAAACGCTGTTAGATGAGACGATAAGTCGATGACCCGTTAAATCTACTTTATATTTCAATTATCTTCTCACATATCATATCGCACCTGCATCTGTTCATATTAAATATTATACTATACTATAATACTTTATCCACCCACACAAAAAAAATTTATTAAATTATTTTATTGAACCGGGATAACTTTTATGAAACAGTACTCATTTTTTATATTTTTATTTATTTATCGTAAACAGTACAGCGGATAAACTTTTTACGGTGATAGTAGAGTGTAAAAATGCTGTTAAAATTTAACTTGCCAGTTGTTTTCTTTGCCGGACGGCAAAGTGTTGTTATTGCCACCCTCTTACTGCTAGCGCGAGTAGAAGAAAGACTGGGGAGGGTTAAAAAACTCTTGTTGCAACTTCAAAGCAGAGTTATTTTAGGAATTATGTATGTTGTACTTGGGGCTATATCTCAACCCTTGTACTTTTGCATTGGGAATGATCGATTTTTTACGGCAACCGTATGAAAAAATTTTAAAAATAAAATTTATTATTTTTTGCCTTCTGAATCTGGCAAGAGGAAATTTTAATTTACTTAAACTATTGTGTGTTTTATGCAGGCACATATATATGGATAAAGTATACTTGGGATATGTATGAAATGTGGAGTATGAAGAGGCAAAAAAGGACTTTTGAATGAAATATATACACGACCTTTGAGCTTTGTCTTAAAATAGAGATAAAAAAATTTTTGTTTTATTTTATCCTAAAAACTCGAGGGATCTTCAGAAACATTTTGATCATCTTAATGAACCTTAATTAAATTAACGCTCACTATGAGAAATTTCTCTTTCATCGGGATTAAGAGGCGTGAGATTAATACCGTTGCGGTATAGTATGATTTCGATGAGGAGAGATGAGTTTAAACAGGAGAGCAACAGAAAGGGATAGGGAGAAGTTAAGGAGAGATAGAGGAAGAGGGAGAGACAGAGAGAGAGAGAGGAAAAAGAGTTACGCCGGCTTTGAGGATTCGAACCGCAAGCTCACCGATGCAGCGAATATTGGCCAGAGCGGGGTCTAAATTGAAATGAGAGAAATTATAATGATAATAATATTTAATAAGAGTGGGTGAGTGAGTGAGGGACAGACTGAAGAACGAAATTATTCACCGGAACGTGTTGTAACTTAAAAATAGAATAATCCAACCGCTCAATATTTCTCGTGTTCGTTTGGCTTTAAATTTATTTAATATTTTATAACTCTTATTATTATCATTATGACAATGACTATTTTACCTCAAGTGTCACTATGAGTCGGATAATTTTCTTAAATTTTTAAAGTTGAATGAAATATGTTAGGTCAGGATTTTATTTTTTAATTAATTAAATTTTCCTACATGTCAAGAGGAACAAGAGAGTAATAGAATAAAAAAATAGAAAGAGGTAAAGGAGAAGAAGATGAACAAGAAGAAGAAGAAGAAGAAGAGTCGAACGAACCGGTGAATAGTCTCGCGCAAACGCAACCCGGCGCACTTGTCCAATTTTACGAGACCGGTGGACAGTCGCGCGGTGCTTTTGACACGCGCCGCATCTATTTGCCCTTATTTGCAATCGCTCTCTTTAATCTTCGCCGCAAACTTATTGGTAATTTAATTACACTCAATTAACTCGAAGAGTAAATTAACAAATTTATTTATTGACATTAAATATATTTATATATTTATTATTAATTATTTCTAGTGAATAAAGTGTCTTCCATTAAATCCGGACTCTATTGTCTTAAACAAGAATATGTGTATTAGCTTGGAGTATCGGATATCGATAATGTGACCAGGCTTTTATAAATTTTCTTTTCATCTTCATGACGTGGATTGCCTATCATCTACAGTGAGATAAATCACGTACGCGCATACTTTACAAGCTACGATACACGTTGCTGCTGCTCCGGTTACTATTGTTGTTGTTATTTATCTTCCCCTCGTATATATTTTTTCCTGCGCTCGATGTACTGAAATAAAAATCGTGAAAAAAAAATACATGAAAACCCATCAGGCTTGAATGTTTAATTAAAAAATAATAATAGTGAATATACTCCATTATATTTTATATTTTATCATCAATGATTTTACACTGAGTACTTTTTTTTACGGCGTATTCATCAGCGTTAAAAGCAATATGACTTAGTGAGTTAAAAAAAAAAATATAAAAAAATTGGTAGAGCAAAAGATATTTTACCAGTGAGTGATATTTTAAAAGTAAAAAAAAAAACCATATCGAGGAGAGAGAGTCGAGGTGTGGTCCGGCACGCTGTCCATTACTACTGAATCACAAATATAAGGTACTAAGGAAAAAAAATATGTGTATATATATATACATATATATAAAAATGGAGTAATGATTTATGAGCTTACAAGAATGTTTGAGTTATGAAAAAGTAAATGTAGTAGACGTTAATATATTGACGTTATTTTTCGTTCTGTTCGTTTTAACTTGCCCGAGAGCTATGAAAAGTAAAGTAAAAGGTAAAGTATTAAGTATAAAGAGAATGAGAATGAGAATGAGGATAAGAAGGAAAAGGAGAAAAGTAAAAGCTAGGAAAGTTAAGTTTTTTAGCCGGTGCTTATCCTATCCGAGCGAGCAAGCACGCCGGGTCAGGTATACCCAACACTTGGTTCGGCTCTCCTCAGTCTTTGAAACGTCACGTGACTCTCAGTGAGCCAGAGGGTGCCCTTGGAGGGTATAAAGAGCCGAGGAGACGATAGTTAAGGGTAGTAGTATAAAAGACGCGAGGGAATCCAAGGAGAAACGTGATACGCGTCTCAGATCACCACTTGTCAATCTTTATTTCTTTTTCTCTTCATTTTACCTTTCAACTCTACAAAAAATTTAAAAAAAAAACTCATCACTTTACGCTCCAATTGATTCTCTTCTAGTCAATTAATAATTTCAATTGATATTAATTTAATTTATTATTGATTTGTATAGTAATAAATTACTGAGTTATTATGGGTATGAAAATTACTCGGTGGTGGTGGGAAAAATGTAGGGAACAGGATTGATAATAAAGAGAAGTATGTATGTATGCTTTATTAATATTTATTTATAGTCAAAAAATAAACATAATAATAAAAATAATAGTGGTTTTACAATCGATAATGAATCCATGGGAATGCAATATAAGCGAGAGTGAGCTGTCTCGAGGGTGGACGAGTAGGAGCTAGAAGTAAAACGATCGTAGTGAAAATCTAGGCCAAGTAGTAGGGTGAACTGTAGGCAGCAGCGTAATAGGGATAGGCTGAGTAGGCGGAGTAGGCATAGGGGTAACTGTATGCCGATGTGTAAGCCACTGGCGCTGTGTAAGCTGCGGTGTAAGCCACTGGTGCGGTGTACGCGCCGAATATCACTCCACGTTTATCGCGGGGTCCTGCTTCTGCGATCTGTTCTTGATGAGATGCCGATTCCGTCTTAGTTGGCTCGAGGGATTCAACTTCCGTTGGTTTACCCATCGCTACGGCGATCAGAGCCATCAGGAGGATTGATGCCTGCAATTACAATTTATCTTTTACTATCAATCTATCCGTTACGACTTACTTTATCCTATTACTTTTTGTGATACTCGATCGTTAACTTCGATCGCCGAATTATATATTTATTTTTAACCAGAATGCAAACACTTTTTTAAAATTCGAAAAATAATTCTGGTTAAAAATAAATTACCAGTTTTGTTAATTAAATTTTTAGTAAAATCCAGAGCTGAGTTGATGAATTGTTCATTAAGTAATTAAATGCACTAATTAATAATTAAAATAAAAAGTTACTTACAACGATGAATTTCATGGTGATTGGATTTGTTTGTTTTTAGTGACTTAGACTGTCTGAGATTGACTTGAGTCGATTGATGTCGATAGCTGAGCAGCCGGAGCTTATATACCAGTTGGTGATCGTCTTGGCGAGCATCGACATTGGCCGTACGTGCTCGGACTTAACATGTCGAGTACATTAGACAACAAAGGCCCCCACACTGTCTATTTTGGAAACCAGCAATTGCATCGTAACAATACGCACATGTATATAGATATATAGATGTATAGAAGATGTATTACATATATGCTTGAACGCATAATACCTGGAGGAATATCAACACGTACTATAATACTCGACAATCGAAGGATAAATTATGCAACCTGAGTCCTTGAACGCCTGCCAACTATTAACGAAAGTGTTTTACAATTCATGAGTTATCGGATGTCCAACACGTCCCATAATGAGCCTTGGACTTGTTCGTGCTCGAGAAAATTAAATATTTAATTTTTACTATTATAATATATATATATATATAAGATTGTTACACTGAATTTAATAGCCAGTGAGCACAAAGTCCATTAAGGCTAGATCATTACATACCTGAAGGCCTGGAGAATAAGATAAGAAATGAGAACGGAGGAAAAAGTAAAAAAAAAAATCTTTATCTAGTGGTAGAAGCAAAGGTGATGATCTATGGTCTCGAGGGAGTCTTTGGAACTTGACTTTTATTCGAGGTAGTAACCCTGATATTGCGAAACGCATTTTCTACCCCGAGGCATATCAGAGGGGTGAACTCGGCTACTACTATCCTGGCATTGGATGTACAGATATTACAGTTTTAGGTTGAGTGTATACATACATAATAGTGGATACTGTGTACTATGTACTGAGGCAACTTGAGGAAAGATAGCTTGTAGATTGCCTATATTGATAACTCTCCGCCTTCCTCGACTTCCCGAGGGTACCCGCCCAAACGATTCGCAATCGACGTTCGCCCGAGCGTTGAATACCAGCTGTGACGGAAAAAGGATATTGGCCCCCTCGGCGGGATTGTCATTTTAAAAGTTTATTTTCTTAAACTTTTATAAATGTCAAATTGTGATTTACCGTCATCGACGGTCGGACTATCGCATCGCCACATCAAACGATCGCTGAAGAGACCGAAAGCCTGCGTTACTGCTCACTAGACTTTGGTTATTTATTTACTTTAAATGCTGGCTTAATCTTATATTCGTAATAACGAATTAAGTAGAGAAATTACCGTCTCGAGAATAGCTTGCGTATATCATTCTAAATCCAGCGTTAAAGTATGAACGCCGACAGGCCATAAAATATTCTCGAGAAATACTAAAGCTTTATGTCAAGACTTTCCACATTTACTTATATATTTTTTTCATTCTATATAAGTGTCTATTCATATATTTTCATAGATATTACATTTATTTTTTCATCTTTTTTCAACCGTCGGTGACTTTAAAAATACTAAAATCAAGTGCAAAGGCGTGTCCGATTGACAATAAACCTCGACGATAAATTTTCGATAGCTTCAAATATTACCCAGGTCAAAAGAGTACTTCTCTATTCGATTTTACGACGATACCGTCTGCTTTTTACGTATTTTATTTTCTTTAGATTCCTATCCTTAGTCTTTGGCCTTAATTTAAGAGCTACTGCTTCGAACTACTGATCCGACATTGCAATTTAAATAAAAAATTTTCTCTCCACTCAGTTTTATTTTTTTTTACATAAATTTAAAAAATTTTCTGAGTGCGCGCGGCTCAAATCCGGAATCATTTTTATTTTTCCAACAAATCAAATACAAAAAAACAAAAACTAAAAATATGCACATGTGGAAAATTTAAAAGACTACATGTGCAATTTTTTTAAATATTTTTTTTTTTTTATAATTTATCATTTTAAAAAAATCAAAAATTTATCAGACGTCTGCTGACTTCAGTATGATATCATTTTTTATTTAATTTATCTCTGGAGTGGAATCAACTTCATAAAAAAATTCATTTTGACATTAGAACTCCAGATCGGAGTAGATCCAGGTTCAAATTAAATTCAGATCACTCCCAAATTATTCTACTTAAAAGAAAATCCATATGCGGGTCGATTTTTTATTTTGAATTCCGGAGCAAGCGACGGAGTGAATTTTAATTTAAATAAAATCCATATTCACTTGCAATTTTTTAGATAGCATATAAAAAAAGTAACATACGCTTTGGTTTATATTTTTATTTACTTTTTTCAGTTCATCTTTCTTTCAATCGCATGAGTTATAAGTCGAAGTATAAATTTACCGACTGCAACTATTGACAAGAGCATAAAGTTATTGAATTCCAATATACGTGTTGTGTGGTTAGAAGAGAAGAAGGAAATGACGCGCGAAACAGTGTGAAATATGGGTTTTTATGGCTAACTAAACGCAACTATCGATTCATGTCTATTTTATTTATTTTTATTACCGTTTTATTATTTTATTATCATTTTTTTTATTTGACAATTTTATCATTTTTACGAGTTTCAAATTGATTTAGATTTTTATCTCGTATCATACACACCAGGCGTCGGTATTATGAATAAAAATAATAATAACAATAAAGTTATAAAAGAAGTGAGAGTAAAAAAAGGCCGCAGAAAAAAGCAAAGAAAGGAGTGAGCACGAATAGAAGAACAGGCTGTGTGATACACGGGTGAGAATGGAGCAAAAAGGGTAGAATAGGCAGGGTACGCTATGAAGTTTTGGATCGATCAACCACCACGTGGTGCTCAGCTATGCTCTGCGGCAACGCGTGACGTTGCTTATGCTCGTGAGCATTATCAAAAGCTCAATCGATATCACGTTTGTTCTAGAATAAATATTAAATATTCATAGGATGCATTCCATAGCCGCTTTTTTATTTATTTTATTTTTTATTGTGCGCAGAACGGAGTTGTACAGAATATGCTATTGTTATTATTATTATCATAATATTCAATGAATTTTAATGGTTGATTTAAATTACTAGATTATCTCAAGGCAAGTACTCGGTAATTGAATAATTATATACATATCGAATATTAATAGTCAATATGAATTTTGAATTATTAATTTATAATTTACTTTAGTTACAGTGTTCGAAATTGCAGTTTATAACTTTCAAATGTATGAAATACTGAATTAATTTAAAAATTTTTCATTTGAAAAGTGCGGGAATAATTTAAAAATTTAAATTATTCGACGTTGCGAAAATGAAAATAATTTATGTGATTTGACTGCTGCGGAGGTTGGGGTGGCCTGCAATTTGTGGCTGGCATACCAGCATCTATATGCGAAATATTTCAGAAATCCAGTCATCCAGTAAATTTTTAACTTTCATATTCGCGCGCTTTTAATATATACATATATGAGAAGTTTTGAAGGGAAAATATGAGTTTGAGTTGAAGAAGGAAAGCTGTGAAGTTGAAAATGAAGAGAGGACGAAGCGATTGATAAATCTTGTAGCAAATACTTGAACATAAAATCCACAGGTCGTAAGTCAATCAACGTCTGCACTGATGTCGTGTGGATTATTAATTATAGTCGGGAATGCGGCTAATTAAGATTAGCTGTGGCAAGACGCGTGTCTGTAGTATCTGAAGCTCCTCTAAATTCTCTTCTCATCTTCATCCTACTCATCATCCTCATTCTCATGCTCTCTCGAGCCGCATTTCACCAGCCAAGTGAAGACGCGAGTAAGAGCAACTAAACGGCTAGAACGGGCCAAGTCAAAGCATCGTTGAAATATACCTCCCGATATGCAGACTAATACGAGTGCCTTCTACTACTACTACTCCACTCAGTATCTGGTTGACGTGGTCGCGCCGCGAGCCGAAATAGCGAAAAAGGAAATGAATGAAAGTTTAAATAGAGGAGAGAATACGAGTATGAGAAAACGGGAGTAAAAGAGCTGAGCTAAGCTAAGTAAAGAGACACTTGGGCTTAGTTTCCGGCAGACTTAAGACGTTTCCGCGATTTCCCACAAGATTTATATCGCTTTTTAGTTACCTCGTACCCCCAAGACCCCAAGATGAATTTTCTCAGACACACATGCACCCAAAAACATGATATGTTATTTAATTAATATCACTTCTTGAAATATATATTTATGGGCTTTGATGTTACGACCAAATGGAATTCATAAATTTACGTGTCGTTGACACAAGCTTACTATCAAGTACAAATAACAAAATTAATATCCAACTTATATACTTTTAATGATTGCAAAAAAAAAATATTTCATTTGATAATTGAAATAAATATTTTTTTTTTCAATTACGTAACGATGCGGCGTCGAGTTTTATGACAGGCGCGATAAAATAATGGGTAAAAAAAAATGCTTCGTAGTATAATCTCAGAGATTTTATTACCGCGTACTTTTTATACGTTTTTTTCAGCGTCAACAATTTTACCTAGCAACCACCTGCCGCCAATTTCCCGGTGGATAAATCTCCGGAAAAGCTATTTCCCGGTTAATACCAACCCCGAGATGTCTTCTTAAAGTATCTCTCCGTCCAACTGTTTGCAAACATACTTGAACTAGCCGTTTCATTTCATTCAGAGTAATTTTATCTCGAGCTATCTCCATTTCGGTTTAATCGCCGACAGAACGACCGTCACATAATCATATATAGTAATCTTTATCTCAAACACTTGATTTAATTTAACACATTATTTACTTTATCACTTAGCACTCTCTATCTATCTAACATGATATTATATATTTTTGTTGACAGACCCTGTACGTTAAATCACCTAGAGATCTTGATGAACTTGATGGACCATTAATCATGGCTACCAATTTATGGTAAGGATATTTTCTCGCTGTTGTTATGATTAAAGAGATTGCGTTGCCGAGATTGTTTCGCGTTGGGAGAACAAGTTACGGATAGGAGTGTTGTATCACGTGAAGAGAAAGAGAAAGAGAACCAGGAAGGAGAAGAAGAAAACGAGTAAAGGAAGGCAAGGGAAGAGGAAGAGGAAGAGTAAAAGCAAGACGTGGTTGGAAATGCTCCAAAGTCTTGGGTAGACAAAGTAAATGCGCTGAAGCGTAAGCATGTAATACCCGGCATATGTGGGTGAACAAGATAGAATGAATTTCAACGTGGTGTCGTGTGTGTAAACGATGTCACGGCAATTTAATCGTCTACCGACAGTTTCTTTCATCATAAAATTTTATCCGTATACTCTGAAATAATCTCTTATATTATACTGCTACTATGCTGCTATAATTTATATTTATACTTCAACTATTATATATATTTATATATGATACTACTCTTTTACGCTTAGCTCCTACAACAAGACTTTATTTCTGTTCTATATATATGTATAAAGTTTTGTTTATTTTACGACAGTTATAGCTTCGCACTTGATCTCTTAATTGGATTTGTAGATAAAATGAAGCACTTGAATGTCTCGTTAGCAACAATATCAAAGTTATAGCGGTTTCACTTGATTTAACATCTTGGAAATACTTTCGTAATAATAAACAATTGATTTTAACGAGCATTTAATTAAGTTAAAGTTCTCTGAGACGGCAGTCTGGTTAATTAGTTCGATAATATAATAGCCGACAGGTGGAAAATCGGATGTTTTTTTTTTTTTTTTTTTAAAAAGGAACAAGTTAGAGCCTAAATTGAGGGCGATTGAACCGCGAGTAAGAGATCCGGTGGCATGTCAGCTATAAATAATCCCGTAAGAGTATTTCAGCTCCTCCCCAACTTCAATAATTCACCCGAGTATAAAACACCCTCGGCAATTGTGAGCTGATAATTATGATAAAAGTCTCAATTTAGTTTTTACCCTCTTTGCAGACAAATCCAGCAGCATCCAACTGCGCAAGGTGAGCGACGGTGAGAGCTGATACACTAGTTACCCTAACAACCAGCCGACAAAATACCCTATTTGTTGTACTAATAAACCCGGAGAAAAGTATCCAAGGATATATATAAATATCGTGAAATATATAAATAAATATTGTGGAAACAAAGTGGCTAGGAGCGTCAGTCCGTTAGTCCACCAGGTGTGCTCCAGGTTGGAGTCACAGGTGTCGGAAGAGACACTTGTATCGAGGCGCATGCCTTACCTCGGGCCTGAAATGACAACCCGGCTGTCCGCCATGTTTTACACGGTCGAGGTCGGGGACACCAAGTTTACTATCCTCAAGCGATACCAAAATCTCAAGCCCATTGGATCTGGGGCTCAAGGCATTGTTTGGTGAGTATCTCGTCACAGTCTCTCCCTCGGATTTTCACTATTTATATATTTACATTTTCCTCTATTTTTATTCTTTGACACTCTGCCCTACAAGTAACATCTTCTGACATTTCATTTTATATTTCAGTGCCGCCTACGACACGGTCACGCAGCAAAATGTTGCTATTAAGAAGCTGTCAAGGCCCTTTCAGAACGTGACACACGCTAAGAGAGCATACAGAGAATTTAAACTTATGAAACTTGTCAACCATAAAAATGTAATTGTTTATATTTACATCAACTACACTGTAAAAAATCCGGAATCATTACGGATTTTATTTAAATTCAGTTTAAAAAAAAAACTTAATCAAGTTGTAAAAAATAATGAAAATCATGGACCGTTTCAGATTATTGGTCTCTTGAATGCATTCACACCACAACGATCTTTGGACGAATTTCAAGACGTTTACTTGGTAATGGAGCTGATGGACGCAAATCTGTGCCAAGTAATTCAAATGGATCTGGACCATGAGCGTATGTCCTATCTCCTTTATCAGATGCTCTGTGGCATTAAGCATCTCCATTCAGCCGGTATTATTCACAGAGTACGTGTCGTTATATTATGCATAAACCACATATTTACTCAGCCTACACTCATATATACATACATATACATATACTCGCCCACTCACTCGTTTACTTTACCTGTACTTGTACAGTATGACGGTAGCTGTGTTTTATCATGTTTAAATATTTAATCCTCGGTGTATATGCTCTCTACAGGATTTAAAGCCAAGCAATATAGTCGTTAAATCAGACTGTACCCTCAAGATTCTCGATTTCGGTCTCGCGCGAACTGCTGGCACGACGTTCATGATGACCCCGTACGTTGTCACGCGGTACTACCGAGCACCAGAGGTCATTCTGGGCATGGGCTACAAGGAAAACGTGGATATATGGTCAGTCGGCTGTATAATGGGTGAAATGATTCGCGGCGGAGTTCTTTTCCCCGGTACAGACCACATTGACCAGTGGAACAAAATAATTGGTGAGCTATTTGATTTTTACTGTGGATTTCATCAGCAAACAAACTTTTAAAACTCTGGCAATTATTTTCAGAGCAACTTGGTACGCCAGCACAGGAATTTATGCAGCGATTGCAACCAACGGTGAGAAATTACGTAGAGAACAGGCCTCGGTACCCGGGCTATCCTTTCGAGAGGCTATTCCCGGATATTCTGTTTCCCACGGACTCTTCGGAACACAATAGACTGAAGGGTAAGTTGAAGTTGAGAATCAACTCAAGTATATTTTTCTTCTTTCTCTCTTTCTATCGTCTACATATATATAATAATACTTGCCTCGGTCTCGCGAGTATATCGACTTGTTCTCTTTTCACCTCCACATCAACAACGTAACCCATCTCTCTCAGTAACTCTCTCTTACTTTCCTGCATCATTTGTGTGTTGCAGCGAGTCAAGCCAGGGACCTGCTCTCGCGCATGCTAGTCATCGATCCTGAACGTCGCATCTCGGTCGATGACGCTTTATTGCACAATTACATCAACGTCTGGTACGACGAGGGTGAGGTCAACGCTGTAAGTATTAACGACATGCAATCACTGATAATGAACAAGCATTAAAAGCACATTTAACCCAGTACATACTCAGTGCTATGTATCTACACCCTAAAAGGTTTATCAGAATTAATGTCAACACTTTTTCATTACAGCCTGCACCAGGTCCTTACGACCACAGTGTCGATGAACGGGAGCACACAGTCGATCAGTGGAAAGAGCTGATTTATCAGGAAGTTATGGAGTACGAGACAAGTCATAATCCAGCGGCGACCGCCCAGACCTCCGTGGATCCTGTCGCCGGTTCGCGGTAGACGTGTCGGGACAACGAACGTTTCATTTAAATAAATAAATAAATTTATTTATTTATTATCTTGACATGAAACGTTGTCGCCATCACCGCAACTTCTACTACTACTACATACTACCACTAATTATTATTATTAAATATAAATTTTTACATTCAACTATTCCGCCCGCTCGATTAAAACAAATCACACGACTCGTCTTCACTTTCTTCTCATCAGCGTCCTAATGCATCTTCACTTTATTATTCAACCACGAGTCGGTTTAAATCTACTGTGACCTCCACTGTAATTATTTTATTTTTTTAAACAGTAGTGCACTTGTCGGACGTTGATTATTCAAAAATACCGCGAGTGTGTAAGACACAAAGAAGATAAATAATTAGGAGAAGAATGATTGCAAGTTTTAATCGCAGTATCCAAGTGATTGTTTGGATTGTTGGGAGTAAGAAGGTGATTAATCAAGCGAGTCGATTTAAGACTTAGACGTTTAGTTGATAATAATGTTTTTTGAGCCCTTTACTTGTATATCACTGGCTATTATATATATAAATATAAATATTAATAAAATAAAAAAACAAAATAACAAAAAAAGGTAATATAATAATAATAATAATAAAGTAATAATGGGCGCAAAAAAGTGTATGGACGTTTTAATTATAGTGTTTTGTGCTTAAGTGATAAATTTTATTTTAAAATAATTTATTCCAACTGCCCTGACAATTAAAAGTGGCTTTAAAGTGTACAGTGACGTAGTCGCTACTGAGTTTTAAATTCCCGGGAATTTATTTATTCATTTTTTTTTTTTTTTATTTTATTTAAGTCCTCAGTTATTTTTTTTTATATTTTACCCGTTGTACATTTTACTGTCAGAGTATTGAGCTGGTATGCGTTGGTATGAATAATTTTATTTATTACTATTAATTTTATTTTATTAAAATTAATATTAATAATAAAATAAAGTTGAGCGCGAGCGTTACTAAGAATGCGTACGTAATTTAAAAATAAAAATCTCGTGTAATATTAATTAAATTTGTTATTTTACCACGATAAAATATATTGCTACAGTCCGATCCAAATAATCAAGCTTTTGTAATACTAATTATAATTATTTAAATTAAGATAATTGCTAATTGCTAATGTAATTGCATTGCACACGGTTGGTAAATTTAAATATTGCGTGTACTGTGTACGTTATGATATATAAATATATAAATAATATAAATATAAATATAAATAAATAATTGTAACAAATGAAAATGATACGACGGAATGATTGGTCGCGATCATAGAGCTCTACCAAAAATCTTTACGAATAAATTGCGGTCCATTTAATGAAACCCGCAGGCTAAAAATATTTTTAATTGACGTCCGCGTAACTTGTGTTTTATTTTTTTTTATTCACGCGATTTAACGTCAATTAGGTTAATTATTATTAAATAAAAGTTAACGGTTAATGTTTATAAATAATTGTGAGCTATTCTCTTGAGCTTTCAGTTTTAAAACATTCCCTTAATCCAATCGGACAGGGTACAGTGGAATTTGTATTTTAAATAAAAATATTTATATATGTAAAAAAAAAAAAAAAAAATAAACAATTAAAATATACAGCGCTTTTGTAAGTTACAATTTTTTGATTAATCTCTTGCTCTTGACTACTTTAGCTTGTCAACAAAAAAAAAAAAAATATTTGATAAAGATTTTTGGAGTCCGTGCTCTCTTGACAGTTTGGTACCACGTGATAAATGTCAGAGACTACGAGGAGGATTAATAAAAATATAAATATATAAATACATATAAAAATATTTATAATTTATAAATAAAATGGGATAAAAACACCGATGATTTTAGATGTAAGAGTACGTAAATATTTTATTTGATTTATTTAAATCGATTATGATGAGTAATAAAGTCGGCGTATTTTAATTTATTAATTAACTAATTAATATGAAATACCACAGGTTAATAAATGTCCATGTTGCTAAATTAGATGGGTAGTTTTCGCGGATAGTTTAAAGTAGTAATAAATAGTAATAAAAATAATAATTATTAAATTTGTATGCGTGAAAGTGAGCATTGGAATAAAATGTATAAACGATTTATTTAAATCAAGTAATGAGTAACTTGTATGTAATGTATGGGTGTAATGTAATTTAAATTGCATAACTGTTTAATAATTGAATGGAGGACTATTCCTTGACGCTTTTTAGACTAGTTATTTAAGCTACAGCCTTTTTAAATAAAAAGTTTACCGATTTTCGGGGACGTTTGATGCGAAAGTTAAAGTTATTAATTTAAATAAATAAATAATTCATTAATTTAGTGTAATATTAATATTAATAATAATAAAAGTATGAGAGCTCTTTAATGCCACGAGGCGCGAAATCTTTGTACAGTTCTTTATTATTGTTCTCTTCGGGCATTAAACAAACCCATTATTGTTGTGTCGAGTCGTGGGCGACTCTTTTTTTTTTTTTTTTGTATTTTTTAAATGGCATGCGATAGTATATTGTGTGACGAGGGATGAAAGAACGATTTTAGATCGGGATGAAGTTGGCTGACATCACCCGCAGTGAAATCGTCTTTCTTCCTGAGACACACTAGATTTTTCATGATTACCTGCATTGGAACTTGAAGTTTTATGTCAGCAGCAAGATTATTTAAGATTAACTATTAGTAAGCGTAAATTGTCATAATTTAGCAGGAACTATAAATACTATTTATTATTCACAGTAATTTTTATGAAACTTTATCACAGAACTGTCACTTACGTAAATAAAATTAATACTCTGAAGTTATGATCCTGAAGTTAACAGACAGTTGACAATTTTCGGATTTTTTTTTTCAACAGATCAATTAAAAAAAAAATAAAAACTAAAAATATGCACTTGTAGAAAATTAAAAAAACTACAAGTGTAATTTTTTCAAATATTTTTTATTGTAATTTATGGTTTGAAAAAAAATCTAAAAATTATTAGACGACTAACTTCAGTATCATCTGAAGTTACCATTAAACAAAATGATACTGAAGCTAGCCGACATCTAATTCTTGGATTTTTTTACAACAATAAATTATAAAAACAAAATATTTAAAAAAAATGACACTTGTAGTTTTTTAAAATTGTCGAAAAAAAAATTAAGTGTCAACTGCCTGCTAACTTCAGGATCATGTTAATTTATTCGAAATTTCTAAATTGTCTCATAACTGCTAAATTCACACTCATTCCCTTGTCTCGACTGTCAGTCGAGACACTGAAATTTTAAAGACCAGTTTTAAGAATGAGACTGTAACTGACAGGAATTTTTTGAGTTTTTGAATACATAAATAAAATGTGAGTAAAAATAAATGTAAAAATGCGTATTTAAATAATTGAACAATCAGCGCGCGCATTTTTTGAAATTTCATTATTTAAACAAATTAATTTGTTTATTTGAAATTTATAAATTGTCTGCTACATTTACACTCATCTAGTTTTTCAAATCATATTTAAATTATTAATGCCGATATATCTATATATTTATACATTATAAATGTAACGACTAGCAAATTAATTTAAACTCGATTTAAAAATTGGCGTTAAGTTTCAATACTGGTATCATGGAAAATAAATAACGTTATTATTAATATTAATATTATTTATTGTTATTTACCTAATAAATAACAATTGTAATTGTAATACTCTCGTCCCTCTCAAGTGCGAGAGAGTCAGTATGTGTGATACGCGATTGTAATTTGTATGTTATGTATTCTCTATTTACTTGTCGAATGGAATAATTTAAAAGGAAATAAATAAATTAATAATAATGATAATAATAGTAATTGATAAGTTAAAAAAAAAATGATAAATAAATAAATTGATAGACGTTTATGGTAAAATAAAGTCCATTGCTCCATAAACTTAAAAAATGTGTGAATTTGTTTAAGAAGTAAACAAAAGTAAAAGTAGTCGTTAGCTGACGTGTAGCAGTAGATTAGTAGTAAATAAATAAATTAAAATAATGATAATGTAGAAGATTTAAAAAATGAAAAATAATGAACACAGTAGTAATTAGTTTTGGTAGTTTACGCAGTGTAATCATAATTTATTATAGATTAGAACTTACAGTTGAATTAATTATTAATTTATTTAATTAATTGATTGATTGATTGATATATTTATTGATTTGTGTTGATAATTATGTTACCTCTTGTGTAAATACATTACGATAATTATCATTATTGTGAGTAGTAAGTTAAGAGGAACGATGAAGGATAATTTTTAAATAAATAAATAAATAAAAATAAACGGCAATGGATTACGGATTGATATCGACAGTATACTAATTATTGAATTTTAATTACAAACTTTTATTCAAATAGCCTAGAGATTTAAATATTTAAAACAATTTAAAATAATAAATACCCACTAAGGGTTTTGGAAACGTCCTTAACTGTAATTGACCGCGCTAATTATTTTTCATTTTCAAAGTGTCCAATTAACGAAATTACTCCTATTTTTTAAATTTCTTTTTTTTATGTACAAATATATAAAGTGAATTAATATCAATATTAATACTTTTGTGCAATATATAAATATATATATATTTATGTGAATATAAAATGAAATTTTTTGAATTCAAGTATTTAATTAAAATTTAATTATGAAGTTTATTCAAGTACTGGAAATTATAAAACACCCATTCAATATTAAATTTAAATACTTACCGCATTCAGCTGTGACGTTTTTTTATTTTATTTTACTTTAATTCATTTAATTTACTTGGTACTTCTTTTTAAAATATTACGCGGCAATTAATCCGTTTAGCAATGGCTGAACCAATTGCTCAAAAATGCTGTTGGTTTTAATAAAACAATAAAAAATATAAAAAAAATATATATATAAAAAAAAAAAAACAAAACAAAATTAATATTTAAATTTTTCATTTTCTTTGCCCGTGTCCTGTAGATTACATTTTTTTTTTACAATTAGACTATCAAATTAATAAATTACAAAACTTAATTAATGTGCAATAAATAATAATAATAATATAAAATAAAAATATTAGATAACAACAATAAAGAAATAAGAAAACTGCAACGATTCATTACATGCGGAAGGTTGCATTCTGCATATCGATTAGATAGCGAAAGAGGACGGATTTAATAATAATAATAATGAGAAGAGACTTTAAACAATGACAATTACTGTTGTGTAAATTTGGCTATATTAGACTGTATTTACAATATTTCCAAACAGCACAATAAATTTAAAGTCTTATATTATTTATTATTAACATCAATTATAATTTTTGTTTCGTTTTTTTTTTCGTTACCTAAATAATTATTTTTTAAATCCATGTATTATATAATATAAATATGTCCACTTTTAAATTCCAGCAATAAATCACTTAGTTATAAATTAGCAAGACAAATTAAAAAAATTATTTAACAAAACGTAAAGGTAAATAATGCAAAGTTACAAGACACTGTACAAGGACTGGTAAAAAAAATGAGCTTATAAATAATTACTTTAAGTATTAATTAATACATCAATATTACCATCGCGTTAATAAAAATTTTTATCTAGCTTACGTAACTATTTTCTTAATATCACTATAGTATGATAATATATCTACATTAATTTAAATTATATCAGATAAAAAAACTATTTTATTTGTTTATTACTTCAGAATAATTATGAGTGCTCTGAATTTTATTAAATGAAATAGTTTTTATCTATATTATTTGTATATTTAATCCTCGTCCGATGATCTTTGATATACTGGCCCAAATTTACCCATGTACTTTCGTACAAAGTCTTTCGCTTTGTGTTTTACGTTTTCATTACACTGCAATTCATCCACGCTCTTGCAGTGCTTTAGCTCTTTTGCGAGAACAAAGTGTGTGAGCTGGAAAAGAAAACAAAAAATCCATTGTTAAAAACGTGCTTTTTTTTATTGCGCACTTTTTGTGCAAAGAGATGCCAGTGACTAAACGAAGCAGTTTAAAAGAACAGTTCCATTTAAAGCAGTTGTTCCGTGACAAGCAGATTCAAAAGTATTTTGTAAAAAAATTTTGTTTGTCTTTACCAATATATCGCGTTATTATTTTCGTAAGGACATATATTTATAATCGTCCTTTAGGGGTCGAACTATAGCCAAAAGGATGGATAATTTTTTTTTTATTACAAATTGATTTGGAAATTTATTTTAAAGTTCAAAATAATTTTTGAATCAGAAGGGGCGGATATCTATTACACAGATGTATTGATGATCCAGATTTCGAATATCCATTTTTCCATTAAATAGATAATCAATCACCCAGATCCCGATGGCACAGAATGACTTTCTTTACCAGCCATCAATCGTTAATCAAAAAGAAAATGTTGAATTCAAGATTTTCTTAGACGGGAAAAAGTCCTAATTTTCTATGGATTTTTCATATGATACCGAAAGTATCCAACGTTGAATAATTTTTGAATTTTTTTAAAAACCATAAATTGTAAAATAAATATTAAAAACTATGTTTGATTATCTGTGTCATTCAGAATCTGTTTAATAGGAATCTGGATTAAGATGATCAATTTTAATTAAAATATACTAGTATTATTTTTATTTAATTAAATAACAATCAAAAGTAACTTCTTTAAAATCCTTTGAAAAATCTTCCACGCAACAACTACCTCTAAAAACGATGAGGATTAAAAAGACTGACTCACCTTTCGTGCCAAATATTTAAAGTCTTCCGTATTAGTAATCCGTCCATGCTTGCAGTCATGCTGTCTAAAAGGATTTAAAAATCTGACAATCACATTAGCCATATTTATTCTAAAAGTATCTTTTATTTTTCTCTCAGTTGTTAGTTCGTTGGACTCAGCAATTGCTTGGAGTTTTATAGCCGTATGTCGTGCATGATATTTAGCTTTATTGGCACGCCGATGCTTCTTTAATTTTTCCATTTGCTCTTTTAATTTTGCGCGCTCTTTATGTCTCCGCTGTTTTTCTTTTATTTCCTTGTACTTTCTGTGATCAACTTTTTCTTCTCTTCGAGGCTGCAGTTAAAACAAAATAAAATAAAAACATCAAGAATAAATAATTAAAAAAGAAATAAAAATTTTACTTACACTTATTATTCTTTCTTGAACGAGTCCGTCTCTCCTCTTCTTGGGTTCCGAAGGAACGGCGGCAGTACCACGAGGATTTTGTTTCGTCGGTATTTTCATTTGTTCCAAAACACCTCTCAGCAATTCAGTATCATCATGATCATCATCATCATCTAGATCATCAACTTCTTCTTCAGACGAGCTGGACTCTTCACTGGACTCTTCACTGGATGAAGTGTCATGCGGAGCCCCGATGTGAACTGGCGGTGGTGGTAACCATTGAGCTATTCTCTCTTTTACGTGATAAAAATAACACCGGCCACGTGCATCCTTAGCACATTTCCATTTGGGCGGAAGATCAATAGGCGGCAATTCAATTATTTGCTGGACTGGAGGTTCCGGTGTCTCCTCAACAGTTTCCATAGGCGTTGGAGTGAATTGCTGCTCTACAGGTTTATCAATAAAAACGTGAGGTGGTGGAATCGGTAGAGGCGGCGTGGATCCATTGTGGACTGGCATTAAATTACTAGGCAGTAAATGTACATCAGGAGGAAACGGTTGGGGCTGAGGTGGATGAGCTAGGTTTGGTACAACATTATAAGGAACAGGAGGCTGCGGCATACCATAAGGAGGAGGGGGCATGCCTGGAGGAATTTCACTGGGGAGATTTGGCGGCAGCGGATGAGGATTCTGATTGGGAATTGGCATCACTCGATGATTATTCATAAACATATCAGGATGCTGGCTCTCCTGCAGAGGATACGACTGCCACTGCCCAAGAGTCGGGTTAAAAAACAACGGATACCCTGTTTGAGGGTCAACAGCTGCAGTGGTATGAGGATCCATGCCAAGACCATGACATCTTGCTTCGTGTTCCTGCCACATTTCCTGCTGCTGTCTCCGCAATCTTTCTTCCTCTTCCTTGGCAACTTTCAACGCAAACAACTGTCTTCTCTCGTACTTCGACAACCGCGGCATCGAAGGGCCTCCATTCCCTCTGTCATCATTCGTCCTCTTGTTGTCTTTCCGATGATTATTATCATCAGGACTATCCCGGCCACGTCTCCTGTCATACCTATCAGTTCTACGTCTGTCATAAGCGGATGACGACTCCTTGGCTTCCTTCTTCAGATCTTCTCTATAACCACTGTCAGCTTCACGCTCATGCTCTTTCATCTGTTCTATCCTCTCTTTCTTTGGTATCCGAAATACTTCCTTGAGACTCAGCCAATCATTCAGCAAATTAGCCGCGAACTCTTGAATACTTTTGACATGATCAGGTCCAGCTGGACTCGCGTCCCCACTAGTTACCTCACTTTCCTTTTCAGCTTTGTCAGTTTTTTTGTTAACCTGACCCGCTGTTCCTTCATTAGTAGACTTGTCATTACTATCACAGTTACCTTCAACTTCTTCAACAACTTTAACTTTTTCTTTCTCCTTCTCCTTCTCTTTGTCTTTATCTTTATCTTTATCCACTTCTTCTTCAGGAGATTCAGGTTTAGGTGACAAATACTGTTGATCAGACCACTTTTGTACAACACTATAAACTTTGCTGTCCATCAGCATAGTTTTGTTAGGAATTGGCAGTGTACTGAGAGTCTTGAGCAGTTCAAGTCTAAACATTTGAGCCTCTTCAGTTTCCAAGTTAGCGACGTCCATCATGTAGCTCCACATAAGACGCAGACCATGATAATCAAGGAAGAGACGTCTGCAAGGCTGCTCTCCGCACTGTATAAGCTTCAGCAGCCTCGTTCGATGTTCGATCTCTCTGCTACGTACCATCAATCGACTCAGCATCAAGGTATGCGCCCGGTTCTTCAGTCCACCCATGCACAGCTTGTCGATCTCCTCTTCCAGATCTTCATCTTCCACATAAACCTTCTTGACTTCCCGTTTCTTCTTGACATCGCGGTCACGTTCCCGTTCTCGTGTCTCCTTCTTTTCTATTTTCTCATTCTCTTCCTCCGGAGTTTCTCCAATCCAACCCCGACAGTTCGTTGATTCGCAAAAACATTTCTGTGCTTCCTTTCCGTACCTCTGAAAGTGATAGTCGAATGTAATTTCCTCACCGGCCGCAATAAAACGACGATTGAAAAAACCAATACGCAGTTCACCATTTACTGTCCACTTCTGTGTCTCGGCGTTCGGATCGCAACTGTGATTTATAAATCGGGAAATGTTGCCTTTCATTGTCGCATCAATTATTTGATCAGATTTAAGAGCCATAAAATAGTAATGCTTATTTTTATCCTTCGAATATTCTTTAGCACGCTTGCGAAAATCTTTAGGATCAACAACTTCGCCGACGTACTCCATTATAAATTCACCAGCGTCCAAATCCGCGGTGGCACGTAAACCCAGACCTTTTTTATCAGTCCTGAATACTTCACACTTTGCGTAAGAACAACTTTGGAACCTTCTATTGGTACATCTATCACTTACAACACACCTGGAGCCACATTCTATCATCAATAAACGATTCAAACAGTCTTCCCCGCACCCCAATTCACCTCTCTCGACCTCTTCCTCTGTTAAAAAACAATCGCAGACCATGCGCTTGGTTTCTTTATTAGTATACCTCTCAGTGAGATATAAATTTTCCTTTAAATATTCAAACTGACTTAACCGATCCTCTATTTCTTTGTCACGTTCTTCAGGAACGGCTGGTTGAATAATCGAAGGTACTGGTGATGAATTATTTGAATTTACTGTTGAATCTTTTATTGAATCAACGTCTCGTGATCCTGACGGAAATAATGGAATACTCGTGGCAACATTTTCCGATACAGTTGCCAAAGAATTTGATGATTCACTCGTAGTTGGAGCGGCAGTGAGTCCACCGAAAGCAAGGCGTGATCCAACGTGACCCATCTCCAATTCGCTGGATCTCCGCCACCGTGATTTAACTTTTACGGGTTTAGTTGAGTCAGAATCGTAGCCGGTAATTGAACTAGAAGCAACAGAGTTAAATTCAGACAATGGAGCTTTAATACTATTCTCTTTATCAGACTGAGTCTCTGATTGGCTGTCCATCGTATCTCTCAAGGCTTGAACAGCTGGCACATTGATTGCTTGAAGTTTTTCCCGGTCTTGCGATGGTATTTTCAGCAAATCAGCAACGGGTTTGGTAACCAGACCACGGCCACGAGACCGCTTGTTCATCAAACCCTGAGACCTAATTCTACTACTCCGACGTACAGTCGAACTATTGGATCCACTTTCAGATCCCGTGGTGTCGGTGCTTCCACTCCTGCTGCGAAATCCCACCTTCTTGTCACCCTCACTGGCACTAATCGCCGCGGTTTTGTCTCCAAACTCGGGCAACTTGATGCCGTTCAATGACACAGACGTGTCATTACTGTTCTCGCTGCTACTAGACAATTTAACGTCATCAGAGTCTGTCTTTACATCCATTCCACTTTCCCGCGACAGTTCTTCGACACTCTGCGGTCGATCAATAGTTTTATTCTGTTTAAATCCATCCGTTGGTGTCGGAGTGCGATCTAAAACCCGTATCTCCGTAACTTCAATCTCTTCCTTGAAAGCAGAACTCAATTTTTCTTCACCAACAACAACGTCATCAGGTTTTACTATCACGCTACTGCTGTCATTAGCTGGTACGATTTCTTCAGTCGGTGGTTGTGTTGGTTCAGATGGCAGTGATTCAGATTTATTAATAACTAAAGAAGAATCATTATTAGAATTACTTACATCACCTGAAGACTTACTTACATCTATCATATCAACAGACGTGTCTTTAGGTACTTCATTTATCGTAATTGTTGCTAAACTTTTTTCTAATTCACTAGGTGATATCGAATGTTCTTTTCGCGGTCGTCCTCTCTTGCGTTTAAACGTTACGGGATTTGAACTCGACGAGTCTGATGTTCCATTCTCGGCGACAACCGGCGATGAAGGCGATGATACACGCGACGCATCAGCAATTATTGCTTCAATTACACTAGACTTATCCGAAATTTCACTTGGTTTACTTAACTTAACTTTAGTATTATTAACAGAACTAGTCTTTTCATTAGTAATATCAGATTTATCACTCGATTTAGAGTCATTATCATTAGCTACTACTTTATCATCTACATTAACATTATTTTCACTCAATTGTTTATCTTCTTTTGCTAAAACTACATTATTTCTAATTGTTATTACGTCATCTGCTGGTTTTACTGGATCATCTTTAGCTGAAACTACATCTTCAGTTAAAACTACATCATCAGTACTTGAAATTTCATCATTTTTAGTTACAATTTCATCATCTTTAGCTGGAGCTTTATCATCATCATTTTTTAATGAGACTTGATCATCTTTAGGTGAAACTGAATTATCTTCCATTGAAACTTGGTCATCTTTAATTGAAATTTCATCAATTTTACTTAAAACTTGATCATCTTCAGCTAAAACTTCATCTTCAGCTATAATTTGATCATTTTCAGCTAAAACTTTATCATCTTCAGCTAAAACTTGATCATCGTCAGCTAAAACTTGATCATTTTCAGCTAAAACTTTATTATCTTCAGCTAACATTTGATCATCTTCAGCTAAGACTTTATTATCTTCAGCTAAAACTTGATCATCTTCAACTAAAACTTGATCATCTTCAACTAAAACTTGATCATTATCGTTACTTAAACACGTAACATCATCAGCATACTCACTTGATTCATACCGATTATCCTCAGATGTCATTACCATTGACTCAGTACCGTCTTCATTTTGTATTACAGTAAACTCAACAACTTCTTTACCTTCGTAATTTTGCTCATTGACAAGAAGAACTTGCTCGAGCACCACACTAGCGTCAATACAATCCTCCATGTCATTGTTATCGTCATACCGTCCATCCTCGACCTCCATCTCTTCGCAGATAATCGTCTCCTCAATAACTTCACCATCATTCCACAACATGTGACTGGAATCATCAACATCAGTCATAACATTTGAATTTTCTCCAATCACAACCACGTCGTCATCATCATCATCTTCATTATCATCAACTTTTTTACTCTGCAAACCATGACCTTCAAACTCCGCGACGATGGTCACTTCATCCTGATCTTTACTCGCAATACTCTGCGCACTATCCTGCGTTGAATTGACACCCGCAGCCTCATTATTTACTTTATTTCTATTCAATGGTTTCCTACCGCGTTTTTTTTTAACTTTTATCGGCAGCAACGTGGCACTGTCATCGTTATTACCAGAACTCAACTGATTGTCATCACGAGCAGCTGCTGTTGGCTGCGAAACATCTCCATTAACTTTTTTATCATCAGCAGACAATCTCCTGGCACTTTGTCGCGTAGACTTTCTCACAGGAACTGGATTCGCTGGTTTCTGAGTTGCTCCAGTATCACTTTTTTTACGTCTAGCCATTTTATATAAATCCACACTCTAATTACCTGCAATTACCACCCACTCAATAATAATATCGATCAATTATGACAGTTTTTAACTGTCAAATAAACATTTGGATGATTTCTTTAAACTTTTTTTTGTTTTTTCTCAAATTAACTAGGGTTCAAGTGGTGATATATTACCTTGGAATTATTATGACTGATTTCCCATGACTGTTAATGTTTTATCATGATTACCCAAGAGCTGTTTCCACGACAACCCGATACCTAAGCACAATATACGATGATTCAATCACTTAAATATTTATTTTTTAAATTATAATTCTAAAAAAATAATTAAATATTTGAATTACTTACATTTAATCTAGGAAAATAAAATTTGACGCTTTCCATCAGCACTACGATTTTATTAATTTATGCAAACATCTATATATGTGTATATATATATATATATATGTGTATATGTATGTATGTATTACTACTGTTTAATTTTGTTTAGTTGAAATAAAAAAAACGGGTGATGATTATAAGAGCTCGGTCACGGCAGGCGAGTTTTTTCACATTAAAATATATATATGTATATATATGATGTAGATAAATAAAAGCGTTGTACCTTGATGATGAATGCGGGATATATTTACTGGGGTGGTGAATATATAAAAAAATCACATCGATAATGTTGATATATGTTTTTAAACGTCTTGTTAACAAACTTTATGCTCAATAATATTAAAACTCCGGCTTATTTTATTTAATTGATTAATTGTTTTAAATAATTGAGTTGGTTTGTGTGTGTGTAAAAATTATAAAAGCAACAGAGATGAAATGTCTAAAGACCACCGTCAAGATCAAGACAGATGCTGAGATAGCTGAGCATCGAATTTGAGACACGAGATTTGCGCACGTACATTTTACCGGTGGGGGTTTTAATATTTTTTCGGGTTCTCGCCGTTGTGGGAAATGGCGGCGATAGGAGCGATGACGATGACACACATGGACTTTTGAATTATTAGCCATCTGTTGTTACTGGTGAAGTTTTTTTTGAGAGTGGAAATTACTAGTGAGGACATCTGGTGATGGAGATACAAATGGCAATAATTTTTTTATTGAGCAACTTGGCGGTAATTCAAATTTTTAATTTATATTTTTTTTAATTAATATGTCAATAATTTTATAGAGTTTATGAAAAAATTTTATTTGAGGCGAAAGTCATGAATTTTTTTTATTTTCACTGACAGAGAAGTAAAGAACAATTTTTATTGTTGCGCTCATATAATAAACGATGATTTAGATATAATTTATATAAATATATATTTTGGTTTATTGATTTTTACAGAAAAAAGTCTGATGAAAAGTGTAGTTAAATAAATATAGAAGAGCTGGAAAAATGAAATGCAAAATAAATCTGAATTTGTTGTGATAAATTTACTAAATTATATAAATGTAATATGAGTGTGAATGTCACTGACATGTGGGAATTTTTTAAATTCTTGAATAAATAAATAAAATATAAGTAGAATAAAAAAATTCGAATTTAAATATTTGAAAAATCAACACGCGCATTTGTTTCACTTTCATTATTTAAAATTTATAAATTGTCTCATGTCTGCTATATTTACCCTCATGTGAATGTAACTGACAAGTGGAAATTTTTTAAATTTTAGAATAAATAAATAAAATATAAGTAATAGAATAAAAATTAAAAAATGCATATTTAGATCAATGAGAAATCAGTACCCGCATTTTTCTAAATTTCATTATTTTAATTAATTAATTTATTTATTTAAAATTTATAAATTGTCATCTGCTACACTCATAAATGTAATAAAGTATTCCAGCGAATAATTTATCATGCAAATTGTCGCTGTTAAACAAACGTAAATTAAATAAAAAACATATCGCAAAGATTAAATGATAGAAAATCATGATAACATGGTGATGCAGGTGACCATGCATGCGACGATTGTAAGCAAAATGATTTAATTATGCAAATAACCCTGACGGCGACACGAATTGGCTGCCGTTAAACAAATAAAAGCTGAGTGAACAATTTTTATTGCAAATGTTAATTTAAAATCAAAAACAACAAATAAATTTATTTATTTAATTCAGAAAAACACTAAAAATAATCTAAATGCGCAAGCGCCCATAATATTATTATGATCCGGTGAAAAAGCGTTCACTGGATCGAATGGTTTGATGACAGGCTGCACAGTAAGAGTCAGTGTCGAACGTGTGCTATCGCTCAGCAGAGCACAGGAATGAGCGATAATAAAAATGGATATCTGGTATTGTATGGACACGTAGGAGTTTCCGCAGCGGAAAGTAACTTTCGAATGCTAGGCAACAAAAGCTAATGGTCAATCACGACCTACCAACGCATCAGTTGGAGATGCCGACTGTTGACTTTAATGATGACAGCAAAAACTGTTTCTGGACGAGGTAAATAATTAATTAAATATATATTGATTACTATTACGATTACCTTTACATAGCATACAATTTTTAATTAATTATTTAATTGATAGACAAGAAAGAAGGGCATGGTTCATTTCATTGTACTGCGGCACATGTCTACTTTACGCAACCAGGACGTCGGTCCCTCTGCTGATGCCAGTGGTCAGCAAAGAAAAGCAGTGGAGCAAAGCCGACTCCGGAATGATTCTGTCCAGCTTCTTCTGGGGCTACACTCTAACTCAAGTAGCCAGCGGATATATTAGCGATCGAATGGGCGGGCAGAGAGTGATGTGGATCGCAGCTCTAGGATGGTCACTCACTACATTCTTTATGTCCGATGTCATTGAAATGTTTTCTTCTAGCATTCACTGTGTGCTGATTATTGCTATCGCGCGTATGCTAAATGGTGCTTTTCAAGGTAGACTGAATTTTTCATTTGATTCAAATTATAAGTAATTACTGAAGACAGTAACGTGTTTCAGGAATGCATTTTCCTAGTGTTATAAGTTTGACCAGCCAGCATTTAGAAGAATATGAAAGAGCTTCATTCTTTGGGCTCCTGACTTCAGGGTCGGCACTTGGTACTTTACTTACCGTGACTCTAGGTTCTTATTTAATGAAAGCTTATCATTGGCAAATTGTTTTTCAAGTACTAGGTATTTTTTTTTACTTATTTCTAATTAATTTATTGGATTAATTGATTAATTGGTTGTGTAATTTTAATTTCAGGTAGTTTAGGATTTTTGTGGACAATATTTTTGTATTACCAAAGTTTGAAAGTACCGAGAAAAAAATTAAAGATGTCAATTGACGATTCTATTCATAGCAACTTGCCCTGGAGGCAACTGTGGTCTAAGTCACCTTTCTGGTATTTTATCTTATCTTGATTTATTATTTAAATAAAATTATTTAAAAAATAATTTATCAATGTTTAAATATTAGGTCCTGTGTGTTTACGCACGCGTGTCAAAATAATTGTTTTTTTGTACTACTTTCTTGGATGCCAACATACTTTCACGATACATTTCCTGATGTACAGGTAAAATATAAAATTTATTATTTAATTTATTGATTTTACATAAAATTTATTATTTAGAGCTGGAAAGTAAATATGATACCTTGGCTGTCATTAGTACCTTGCACATTTATCGCAAAAGTACTGTCAGAAAGACTGATAAAAACCGGGTACTCTGTCACGGCAACGAGAAAAATTATCGAGACAATTTGTTTAACGACTCAGAGCATTAATTTACTTATCTTGTGTGAGTTTAATTGATTTTTTATTTTAGTTCATATGCGTCACGATAAAAAAGTTATTAAATCTATCAATAAAATAAATTTTTATAGCTCGAGTTACGACATTTCCTAGCGCAATGATCTGTTTAATGTTGATAATTGGAGGCACTGGTTTTCATAACACAGCGATTGCTGTTAATCCTTCAGATCTTGCACCAAAACACTCCGGAAGTGTTTTTGGGATAATGAATTCCATTGGTGCAGTGCCTGGTACATTTATTAATAAATTTAATATTTATTTTATGGACATTCTCACAGAGTATACCCCACTTTTTAAAAATATTTAATGACTCCATTGTTTATTAATTAATTAAAAAAAAAATTGAAACATTAATTGAGAAAAGAACAATGAAACTGCAATTTACTTACAGTTGTCATCAATTAGGAACCAAACGAAATTTCTCAACTAAATTTTAGTCTAAAAAATTTGAATTATAAAATTGACATCAAGATTTTACTGAAGTTTATTTCAAAATTTCATTTAACTCCTAATTGATGTCAACTGTAAATAATTTTTTAAAAATCTGCCTTGGCGAAATTGTAACTGCGTTTATTGTCAAAATGAATACGATCTTTACAATTGAGTCATTGAATATTTTAAAACGTGGCGGGCTGTCTGAGAATGGCCTTGCTTAAAAAATGATTAATTATTAATTGATTTATTTGTAGGTTTTCTAGGCGTTTATTTAGCTGGCCATATTCTACATATGACACACAGTTGGGCAGCAGTATTTATACTCACATCAATTATTGACGCTCTTGGTTGCATCGTGTACTTGGTATTTGGTTCAGGACAACCGATAATATAAATACAAATACTTAAAAAATAAAATATCAGTGATTATAGAAATATTAAAAATTATTATTAATCTTGTAAATATTTAAATGAATTTGTAGATAATTATTAAAGTGAATTTTATTATTTAAACTAATTATTTACAAGCATTTTAGACATATAGGGACCATCTAACTCGTATCCAATTTTACGGTAGTAATTACGCGTACCGACACCAGAAATTACTGCTAATTTATGAGAGCCGTGTTCTTCTCTGGCGATGCGCTCAGCTTCTTCCATCAGCAGCATCCCGAAACCCTGATGCTGGAATTTCGTTGGGTCTCGAGCGCTGATTGGCACTACGGAACCGTAGACATGAAGTTCCCGTACGATAGAGCACTTGCCTTTGAGTTCCGGGCGATAGGTATCAGCTCCACACTTGCGCAATCTCAGGAGGCCGACGAGAATGTCTTGAGTTGGATCTTCATATGATAAAAATGTCTCCCACCCATTATTGGCCGTGTAATCCCGTCTTATGAGCTCGACCTCGTAAGGCTGGACTTTGTTGTGAATTTCCTGAATCCCGACTTCTCGGGTCCTGACGTCCCGGCAGTCTGTGCCGAAATCTTTCATACGAGCCAGCGCAAGTTCACGTAAATTTCCATGTTCAACTCCGGAACTCACAAGCGGCATGGGTATGTCTCGCTGGACACGATATACTCTAGTCCATGGTGGTATCAGTGCTAATATTCTGGCAATTAAATCAATCAATGTACTTGGCGGGTAACTTTTGTAACGACCAGTCTTCCATAGTTCGTAGAGACCCGTGCCTCGGATTACCAACGTTGGATATATTTTTAAACCATCAGCACGAAACGCTGGATTTTCAAAAAATTCCTGAGAAAAAAATGAAAATTTATTTCCATTAATTTATGACAGTTGATGCCAGTTATTTATACTTACAATAAACTGTTCAATATCTCGTTCAATATCAACATTAGGTAAATCCGGCATCATGTGAGCAATAACTTTGTAACCTGTATCTTTAGCAACATTAAATGTTTCACATACAGCTTTTACTGTATGCCCACGATTCGTATCACGTGCGACATCTTCAAAGACTGATTGGACTCCGATTTCCAACCGCGTACATCTAGATAATTATTAAAATTTATTATCTTAATCATTTTTAATTAATTACTAAGTAAAATTTACCCGTAGCGAAGCATATCTGACAGATGTCTATTCAAACAGTAATCCGGCCGTGTTTCGATGGTGATACCGATGCATTTAGTTTTGCTTCTTTCGGAAAATCTTACTGCTTCATCAACACTATTACTGATGTGCCCAGAAAGAGCGTCGTGGAGATTTCTGATGAAGTAATCGCGGTAATCGTCAGGGAGAGACATGAAGGTACCGCCCATGACAATAAATTCAACTTTGTCGACACTGTGTCCCAGTTGCTTTAGCTGTTTGATAGGTAAATATTAATTAAATTAAATGTAAATAATTTTAATGGGCAGTGAGATTTAGAAGAAAATTAATTACTTGTTCAACGCGATGTCGGGTTTGTAAAAAGGGATCATATCTTGCTCGTATAGCTCTCATAGATGTTGGTTCGTATCCAGTGTACGATTGCGTCGAGTATTCAAAGTCGGAATCTGGTCCACCTGGACAATAGACGCAGATGTTACCAGTGAAATTTATATGTGGACATCTATGAGGTTTGCACATCACTGCAACGACAGCAATCTGAGGAAATTAATATTTTATTTATTCTGGTCTTTGAAAGATCTTGAGTATCAAAGTGGAAAATTAAGCTGATGATTGACAGTTAATAAATATTTTATAAAATGAAGACTTACTCCACTGGCTGTTCTTATGGGTTTAGCTTTCAACTTGGGAAGTAATTTATTTTTAGCGTCGAGTGGAACAGCTGCTATGATATCAACGAGTCTCGGTGATGATTCCAACCCGTACTTTGATGAAATCCTGGTTTTTAATTTATTTAAATCTACGTCACGGTGCTCGTCATGTGCTACTAGCAATTCTTGGATTACCTCAGCTATTGTCATCATCATCCTTTCTTCCTTACTCTCGATAAATACTGTAATAAAATAATTTATAATTTAAATTTCTAATTGGAGGTTAAAATTTATTTTACTAGTTGATTGGTATGAGTTTTAAAAAAATAATTATTAAGTATTTGAAACTGGTACCTTTCTTTTTGCGAGCCATTTTGATAAACTAATGCTGCGAGTGTTGCTATTTAACTTAAATTTTATAAAATGACACTTTTAAACACGTGCTGGATATTTTTATTGTTGAAGAAATATAAAATAAAAATATTATTGAGAGTACTGTTGCTAGTCGATAGTCGCTAGTAGTCGAAATTCAAAATATTGAAGTTAGCCACGAGTGCGAATGTAGCAATGAACAATTTTAAATTACAAATAAACGACTTCAACAATTAAAAATATAAAAATAAAAAAAATGCACATGTTGATTTTTAAATTCTATAAATGTGCATTTTTTAAATTTTATTCAATTTACATTTCATTCATTTATTTTTAAATTAATGGACGTCAGCTGACTTATGAGTGTGAATATAGCTGACACGTCATTTTTAAATTTTAAAAATAAGCGAATTAAATATGAATTGAATAAAAATAAAAAAATGCACATTTATAAAATTTCAAAATCAGTATGCAAATTTTTTTTATTTTTATATTTTTAATTGTTGTTCGTTTATTTGTAATTTAAAATTTTCCTCATCCACATTCGTACTCATCAATTTTTGAATTTATTTAAAAATGACAAATTATTAAAAGATAAATATTTGAAAAGTTGCACCTATAGCTTTTCTAATTTTCTACAAGTGCATTTTTTATTTTTCATTTTTTTATAAAATTTGTTGAAAAAAAAACTCGAAAATTGTTAACTGTCTGCTAACTTCAGGATCATTGGAGTTTCTGTTGGTAAAAGAGACTGAGACACAATTAACAATCATAATAATTGGAATAGAGTTAAAAAATAATATTGCTCGTGTCATCTAGCTGTCAGTGAAATTTATTTATTTATAACACAATTTATTTATAAAAATGATGAATATTCACAAGATAAGTTTGAAATTATGTAGACTGTGTGGAAAAGAAAAATCCCGAGGCACTGACGTCTTCAAAGATAAAATAAAAGGAGCAGTACTAGTTTCTATTATCAATAAATATTTTCCTAAAGAGGTAATTGTTATTTTACTGAAAAAATTATTAGTTATTTTATACTGATTTATGTATTACTATTTATTAGGTAATAAATGTTTCGATATCTGATACATTTTCCAAGTATGTCTGTATGGATTGTGAACAAAAAATATGCAGCTTTGATGAGTTTTGTTTGATGGTAGCAAATGTTCAAAAACAACTTGCTGCTCCATCATTGGAAATTGATTTTGCAGAGGTAATTTAATTATTATATACTTTTTTTTATTACATGAAATGAAAGCTAGCAGCAGACGATTGACAATTTTCAAATATTTACATTAATCAATTAAATATTAGTAGAAAATAATTTTTTAATAAAAAAAAAAAAAAAAAAACGTCAACCGTCTGCTATTTTTTAGTGTCTACGTAAATTAAATGTCACTGACATTTAAAAAAATTACAGGATATGCTCTGTCATCTAAAAGAAAATGAAATGTCTATAGAAAAACCCATAGCTAATTCCAGGGTAAGAAAAAAATTCATGTGCGAGCAGTGTGCTAAAAGTTTTCGATGCCTGTCACACCTAGAAAGACACAAACGCATTCACACTGGCCAGCGTCCGTTCATTTGTAATGTAATTTAATTTCTATACTTTAAAATTACGTCAATACTCTAAAAAATGATGACTTTATTTAAAAATTTGCTCCAGATCTGCTCGATGTCATTCAATCAGCAGGAAGTATTGAGAAAACACCAGGAAAGTCATCAAGGAAAAAAAGAATTCCGATGCGAAACTTGTCTTCAATCGTTTCGTTACAAAATATCTTTAAAATCCCACATGCTGAACTTCCATTTAGAGTCTGACCAGAACTCAGTGGTAAATCCTTTCAATAACAATCCGCTGACCTGTACCGAGTGCGGCAAAACATTCGCGACAAAGTACAAACTTCAGAGACACTCGCGTTGTCACACAGGGGAGAGACCTTACAGTTGTAATTTTTGTAATCGATCGTTTTCACAGACTGGTAATTTAAAATTACACTTAAGTAAATGCTCTCGTAGCAATATGATGCCAGAAGGAATAGAAGTAGGAGTTGACTATGGGGATGGTAGTCTTGAATGCCGGGAAAATGTACCTGAGTCTTTGACTGATCAAAGACTGGAACCTTTCCCGCCGGTTTATATAACCGAGAGCGAAATTCAAAAGACGATAAACGAAACTATAAATTCAACAGATCCAAACTCATCGTCATATTTGATAAAAAGTTATGACAATCAAATTTATATTGATGACGAAATAGAAACTATACTTGATCAAGATCTGGGACATCTAGATGCCAGCTCAGAAAAAATGTCTCTCTGTTTAAAACAGCCCGAGACCCCAGAATTATTCCACAGTCTACTGTATGACGTTTGATAAATATATATAAATAAATAATAACAATTAAAGTTAGAGTAGTAATACATATTTATTTTTACTCTTTTACAATCAATTCAATGAGCTTGATGCCACTATCACAAATGACCACTCCGATTACGCAGTGAAAATAACAAATAAATTTTAATTTATTTTAAATAAAAATAATTATCAAAAATTTAATATATATTCTACAGATTTATTAGACAAGAAAAATAGATAAAAAAAGAAAACAAAAGCAAAAAAATGTTTAAAACAATACACTAATATAACTAAAAAAAATGAATAGTCAAATAGATTTTAATTCCACAATCTGATAGTGACTTATGAGCATAAGTCGTTAGTATATTGTTCTATAAAAAAAATTGCCGAGCTTTGCCATTTATATTTTCTGCTTCTACATTTCCCTTTTCATTTAATAATATTTATTTTATTATATTTACTCTGTTATTTATTATTTTTATTAATATTAATATTATTAATAATTTTATCATGGTAATTGTTATTAAATATAAATAGGAATCAATGAAGAATATTAAGTTGACCAGTATTGGTTGCATAAATAATTCCTTGACCAGCTTGTGGTACCCATCTTATGCAATTTAAACTCATGTATCCAGCAGTCTCACGATTAACCTGCTGCAGTTCACGCAAAAGCACCATTGATTTCTGACTGTCTTTTTGGTCTTCGTCGGTACGTGCGGCGTACCGATTTGAGTGCACCCGAGGATTCCGTAGGAATGAGGGAACGTAAGATTCAAAACTGTATGGCATGTATTGATCGAGTACTTCATCTTCGCGGGCCTCTGGTGTCCTCGTCTCTTTTTCCGCACTATCCTCCTCGGCGGGACGGTCGATAAACTTGTAGATTAATGCCATGGGAAAGGGTCTCGAGGGTGCATGGACGCGACGAGACGCTAGGCCAACTAATAAATGTCCATGGGTTGGTGATATTGACAGAGATATTACTGTTTGATCCACTTTTGTTGAGTGCAACCGCTTGCCCAAAGTCTCCCAATCGAGACTGTAGACTCCTGTCAAATTAATAGAATTAAATTATGTGTACATTTTAATTAAGGGCATTCTCAGAGAATATCTCTCACGTTTTTTAAATATTTGATGCTCTGAACTGTCAACCGCATTAAAGTTTTATCAGTTAATTTAAAAAAGTTGGAGTTAATTGAAAACCGGTCACAATTTTGGTAAGATTTAAATTTAAAAAAAAATTACTTAATTATTAATTAAAAGTTGAATGAAATTTGGAAAATTTCAGTAAAATCTTCATGTAAATTTTACAATACGAATTTTCAAATTTTGTAGGCTGGAATTTATTTAACAAATTTCGTTTAACTCCTAATTGATGACAATTGTAATTTTTTGTGATAATTAAGTCATTGCATATTTTTGAAAAGTGGGGGACACTGTCTGAGAATGCCATTAATTAAATGATGTTAATTTACCTATTGTTGTTGACATATGAATTCGTCCGGATGGCAATAAAGTTGCCAAATATTTTCCATCTGATGAAATATCAATGTTTGCGTCATTATGAATCTTGCATTCACGTACAACAACATTTTTCTCAGCTGAAAAAAATAAATGACATTGTAATAGAGGTAAAGAAAAAAAAAATAAAAGTAAAAGTAAACTTACAGTCTCTGATATCAGGTATTTTGCCATCTGAAAAGTCCCAAGCTTGGACCCGATAGCTCTGTAACTCCAGTCCATGGAAAAACATCGGAACGTGTTCTGTTCTTATTTCCACATCATCATTGTCGTCATTAGATGGAGGTTCTTGACCCTCCCCACGTCCACCAGCAGCTTCGGCAGCCATACCAGCCGCTGCAACAAGTCCTGGAAATCGTGCACGTGCTATTTCATTCAAACTAATCATCGGTGTCCACGGAAAACCTCTTACAGACTCACTTGGTGGTGAGGCAAATTCCGGTACCGCGTGATCAGAGCCCTGCGAGGATGATGAGTTCGACGAGTCGGACTGAACGGCATTTTGTCTTTGAATTCTCGTCGTGATTATACGCCGTGGAGTTTCGTAAGAAGGTGGCGGCAGTCTCAGTACATTATCACGATGACCTGGTAAATTATTAAAGTCACTTACAGGGACGTTGTTCACTTGCACAACTGGTACATTGTAATATTGCTGACGCGGTGCGTCTCGTGACGACGTAATGCGACGTATTGGTGGTGACCAGGCTGGCTCTGTTGATGGGTGATAAAATCTTAGCCGTGATGCCCGATTTAATAGAATTGTTGCACTCAGGCGTCTTATTCTTCTCAGTATATCGTCATCTGGCAGACGCATTGGTCGGGGGTAATGTCGTACTCTCGGATACTCTCTCGTGTTATTGTTATTACTACTGGTATTATTACTGGTACTGTTATTGGTTCCTGTGGTAGCAGGATTTGTTGGTTCAGACAGCCGAGTATCATCAACGATACCAGACAGTGAATTGACATTATTTTGAATCCTCTCAATGATACTTTGCAGCTCGGCAGACAGAGTACTACTTTCAGATGCAGTACCCGTATTTCTTCCCAGTCTTGGAGAATCATTGGCAGTAGAAGTTGACGGTGTAGGCGTAAAGATATTATTGTTATTACTATTATTATTATTATTTTGATTTTGATAGATCACTGAGTTTGGAAATAATCTTTCCAGTCGTTCAGCCAGTCTGTGATAATTTAAAATAAACATACGAGGCATTGGTAACACTTCTGCGCTACCAAGTAATCTTGTGGATCTCAAATTACTACTTGTTGATTCTTGTCTTGTACTTTCAATCAGACTAATGTCGTCTCTTGGTTCTGAGGTCGAAGCTTGGTCATGTCTCGCACCTCGACGCTCTGACGCACGTGAAATTTCTCTTGATTCAGAATACATAACAATAGATTGCGCTAATACTAAGTCTATCAATTCCAAAGCCAAGCGAATGATAACGTATATATAGCAAAGTCTTTCGTAAGCTCCATTTTCATTTATTGTATCCAGGGTTGCCCGGACTTTTTCAAATGCAAACGACAAACTCCAGTGAGTTCTTCCAATGCATTGTATTGTTGCGGAGAAATTTCGCGGATTATTCCTAGCCCTTGATGACGTGCCGTTTACGTAGTCCGGCAAGTAGTTACGACAGTAGTTCAGCAAGTGGGTGTCCAAACCGTGGAGGGCGGAACGTAGCGGCCACATGTCGTCTCTTTGACGGACGTAATCACGTGCGTAAGTTTTGATACGAATGTACTCAGCGATTCCAGGTGTTATGCGGCGAATTTCAGTACTTGGCAGGCCGTTGTCGCCCAACGAGGATGATGGATCTGCGCTGGAGCTCAGTGGAGTCCATTTGCTCAAAAGACGGTGCGCTAAACTAGACATTGTAGGTGATTCTGTCGTACTGTCCATGTCTCTCATTGTTAAATTTGAATAGGTGTGATCACTATTTGAGTTTGAGTATGAACTAGAACTAGGTCTGTAATCACGACCATCTAAAATAGAAAGGAAATTCTCATAAAATATATCATCAGCCTCATACTCTTGTGGTATACAATTTGACAGCTCTTCAAGCATATTGTATTGTTCTGGAGTAAATACTGGAGTAGCCTCTCCGCTAGTTCTATTTGAGTCATTTTGTGTCGTGGTACGTTGATTTGACAACCACGATGGTCCTGCTGCTGATGATGATGATGATCCACCATGCTGACGTTCATAATTTTGTATTAAAGCTTTTTTGAAATTTCGCAATCGCTCGACAGAAGGCGAGTCATGCATATCACGTGATGTTGAAGCTACTGGATTGTCATTTGTACTTCGTGGTTCGTTATTTCGAGAATGGAGTGATCGTAAATCCTGGAGCGCTGCTAACCATCTGTATCTTGTTTGCCGAAATTCATACATATGACTTCGTAGTTCAGATGTTTGTGTATTAATCCGTGATCCTGTTGGTCTTGATGATGATGATTCTGATTGATTTCTACTACTGTTATTATTATTATTATTATTATTATTATTATTATTATTATTATTATTACTATTATCATTATCACCATTATTATTATTATTATTATTATTATTATTATGATTATTATTATTATTATTATTATTGTTGTTGTTACAAGGATTAGTAGTATCATTACGTAAAATAGAATTTGTAGTAATGCGTAAAATATCACATATTTCATGCCAATCACGGGAATTATTTTCATTTTCCAATTCTCTGAATGTAGTTGGATGCATATTACGGGAATTATTTTCATTTTCCAATTCTCTAAATGTGGTTGGATGCATATTACCATGAGAGAATAATCTTAAACGACGATCCATTGATCTGTCAGGATTATCTGATGAAGTACTGGTGTTAGGTGGCACCGTATCAGTAGCAGTTGGAGCTGATGATGTTGATGGATAAATTCTATCAAGTGGTTCCGTTGCAGTTGGCACAGTTACAGGAGTATCTAATTGTGGAGATGATGGATTTGAAAACGCATATTCTTGAGGCGGTATTACTGATGATGTAGGAACGTGATTACCAGTTTCTAATTGTGGAGCTGGTAAATTAATAACAGAGTCTCTGTGGCTTGAATCTTCAGTGTTGCGTGATTCATTTGAATTTCTTCTTTGCTCTTCATTGCGTCGTTGTTGGTCACGAAGACTTCTGAATGGAAATAGCGGCGGCTGTTCATAGCGAGTTGCCGTCGCTGAGTATGGAGACAGAGGAGTGCGGGATGAAGTATTTCTAGAAGTTTCAGGTTCTGTCGGACGGTTGGAAGGACCCGTGCGAATCCAGCGACTTGTCCAACGTAGAGGTGTTGAATTTGAACTAGTTCCCGCGTCATTGTCTTGATTTGAATCAGGATTACTGTTCTCTTGAAGTAACCAGTAACCAATTTCTGATTGCTCAGCTGTATTTTCTTCATCTTCAACAGCACGAGATGACTGATTATTTGAATCTCTTGACGTGGAAGCTAAGAATCGAGACAATCTCGGTCTGCTGGAATCTGCAGTATTAGAACTCTGTACTTCTTCCTCTCTACTAACTCCTGCTAAGGAGAAACAAACTGGAAAATAAAATTAATTTAATGAATTTCCTGTAAGCTTAATAAGTATGAAAAAGAAATAAAAACTTACCAACTCCTGGTGGAGCAGAATTACTATTTATTCTAGCCTCTTCATTATCATCAGCATCTTCATCATCTTCTTCCTCTTCTTCCTCCTCTTCATCTTCCTCGACCTCTGGTTCTTCAACATCCTCTTGATTAATATCTTCCTCCTCAACTTGACGTGTCTCAGTAGCACGCGAATCATTTTCTTCTTCCTCGTCTTCTTCACCAAAGCCAACATCATCTACTTCCATAAATTCATCCTCATTTAACAGCAGCTCACTTTCTTGAACATCATTGGGATTATCATCATTTTCACTGGTCCCTAATCTTGATGTGCTTGGAACGGTAGCAGTGTTTTCAGCACTAGAATTATTCGAGTCATTAGCTCCATTGTTTTGTTGCAAACTATGTAATCTAGCGGTGATCATAAGTGCCATCCACACAGGATCGTCTCGAAAGTTTTCACTATTCGTTGTCGCAGCTGCTGTCGTTGCTGCTGTTGCAGCTGCTGGTGCTGTCGATGGTGGAGCCGGTGGTGGCTGCGAAGTCCCTTGATTAGCATTTGGCTGACGTGACTGGGCATTATTGGAAGTATCTTGACTTTGATTTTGAACGGTATTACGTGGAACACTGGGCTGAAAGGCTGAACGTGACGAGATGGTGAATACGGATAAAACAGGATGTGGTACTTGAGTAAATTGTCCTTCTTCACTAGACGTTGAGTTATCAGCTGTTGCTTCCGTAGAAAAATGGCCATTATTTCTTATCTCACTACGTTGTCCAGTACTATCATCATCATCATCTCTACGTAATCTTCTACGTGGCGGTTCTTCATCCCCACCATCGCTGTTAGGACTCGGCTCAAAAAGACGTCTATTTGAAGTACCCGGATTACGTCTGCCTGATTGAATATTATTTGACGAGGTGCCGGCTGTTCTTGACGAGCTATTGTCAGGGTCACGTGATTCATTATTTTGCCATGTCGGTGATGAATTATAGTCAGCTCGGAAATTTCTGTCATATAGCGAAATAACCTCTGGAGGTATTCCGATCAATCGATTAAGTTTTTCCCAATCAATTGGTCTCTCAGCGTTATTGACAGGCGAGGAACGAAAAGGTTGCAGTGGCCTTAATGACAGCTGGAAGAACAATTGTCTCAACTGCCCAATTCTAAAATTAGCCATGTGAAATTGATTCTCTAAATTTCTTAATTCACGCAGTTCATTGTCCAGAGTTGCTTGGAACACCTGGTTACGCATCCTGTTGCGTGTCTGGTTTGACAATTCCGTCGCTTGTACTTCTAATCTCACACGTAAACTACGTAGTCTTGATAAATAATTTGAATTATTAGCAGCTGTATCGTGTATTGCTCTACGCAATGCCCACAAGCTGCCAAGAGCACGTTGTCGACGTAAATGCTGAAATGCCAAAGCGACATGATCACAAGAAGTTGGAAGTTGATTGACACGTAAAATATAACTCAGACGTTGCGTTCTGTCAGCGATTGTTCGTTCAAAGACTGGAAGAAAACTTCTGACAATAGAATCGCCTCCATCTTGACCGCTGGCTGATGGATCAAAGAATGTATTGACTAGAATTTCATATTGATCAATAAGATTTCTGTACAGTTGATTCAATTGTAGTTCTGCCCATAAATAAATTAACTGTCTATCACAATCAGTACGATTATCTTCAGCAAGCCGTCGTGGAGTAGACGGAGTATTTGACGATGACGGCGACGTTGATAACGACATAGTAGGGACGGGAGGAAGCTGACCTGCCTCGGCTAATTCACGCCAGCGAGCGTCACGTGGAGCAAATGAAAAATAATGACGTGCAGTACGTAATCCATTTCGATTACGATCTATTTCATAGAAAATATCTTCAAGCATTGACTGAGGTACTGTGCGAAATGACGACAAGTGTCTCAATATACTTATGTCGTAACCTGATGATGGAGCAGCTGGAGGACGTTGTCCTGTTGCGGCTCGTGGAGGTCCCCATGTTTCATTGTTATGCGGTAAAAAACTATTACGACGGACTTCAATCGTTACGTTGCCTTGCTGATAGACTGACGACGAATTATCGCGATTGTTTGACTCAACGTTACCGTTATCGTCAATTCGCGAGTGAAGTCTCGCCATAGATCTTGCTATCGACCAATCCCTTACATAATTACGCAGCAAGGTGTGACGCGATAAATGCTCGTCATCTGGATTAACTCGGGGTGAGTTTCGTCTGATTGTTGCCCTGAACATTTCGTCAATAGTTCTGGCGACTGGGTGCACATTTTGAGTCAATTCTTGCACACGACGATTGTTTAAATTATTCCAAATATTTACCAAAGGTATTCTATATGACTCAGTATTGTTACCCAAAGATGAACTGAGGTCAGTTCGTTCAAATGGCGCTCGATAGTCAGGTCTCAATAGTCGTCTGTAAGCTTGATCGAATGGTGCGCGATCCCACTGCGACTGTGTGTGAAGAGTATTCGCTATTCCCGTAATTAGTTTTCTTCCTAATCTATCAAATGCAACGAAACGTACTTTCTCCTTATCACTTCGTGTCGACGCGACAGCAAATGGTTCCGAATGACGCCAGTCCCAGAAATGAATTTGATTGTGAGTCGCTATTATTAACAGCCGCTCTGATGGATGAAAAGCTAAGGACGCTATCACTGTTGGGTGAGAAGATGTCCAGACTTCACTGCCACCGTGTAAATCCCATACTCTCACTTGTCCTGCGAGACATCCTGTTGCAACTAATTCACTTGAAGGATGAAATGCTATACACCAAGGTGTCCGTGGGTGTCCTGTCAGTGTTTTTATATTTTTTCCAGTCGTTAAATCCGTTATACAGACGTTGTGATTTCCGTGGGTTGATGCGACTTTTGTTCTGTAAAATAATCAAATTTATTTATCATTCAACTGGCTGATGAAATATATTTTGATTTAACCCTAATCCCATGTCGCTGTTTTCAACAGCAAAGCTTTGAACATGGGTCATCAGCGTCTGCTGCTTATTTACCCAAGTAACACGTGTTTGAGCAAGACTCCTAGTTACTAGTGTCCTTTTCTACGTATGTCTTTCGCAAGATCATATATCAAGAAACTTATGTCGATTTGTGTATGTCTTACCCATGGTATTGTACGTAAGAATATTAAAGATAACGAACACGTGGAATGAAAATGTCTGACGTATTTCTTGTGTAAGACTCGTAATTTAAATCTGGTCACAAATATCTGCAGCAAGATACGTAGAAAAAGAAACTAGCACCTATCAATCTCGAGAACAGACTTCAAGAACTTAAAAAGATTGATATATGGGTAACTAAGTTATTCTATAAGGAAAAATAAAAAAATTCGTAGACCTTCTTTGGACTGTAGGCAGCCTACAGTAGGCTATTTACAGTAGAATATTCGAAAATTCATGGACATAAGCGAGCCACGTTCAAGGGATTAAGGTTAATATCTAAAATAAATTATCATACCCGTCTGGACTGAAGACCATAAGAAAAGTTGCTCGTGGTGATCCAGGAATACTGCATTTCTATAATTAACAAAATATGATATTGATGTTTTTGTCATTTGCTTAATGAGTCATGATAAATATGGAGTAAAATATTTTACCATTTCCTCATGATCTTTAAGAACTAAATTTGTTTCAGCAAGAAATTCAAATGATTTAGTACTGGCACTACCTTTGGTACCAATTCCAATATCACGATGCATGAAATTTCGCATTAGATTGCGTTTGCGTCGTGATGGAATTTTATCCTTAGACTGATCCATTTTTTTCTTTTTACACCCGTTATGCTCCTATAAAATATTGTCATTACAATAAAATCTATACCATATTAATTATACACCTCCAATAATTTTTATTTAAAATAAATAAACAAATAATAATAATAATAATAATAATAATAATAATTAATTAATTAATTAAAATATAAATACCTCCATAATTTAGCCGTGATGAAAATATATAAAAAAAAATTTTATTTAGAGTTTCACAACATTTTTGTATATTTTTTATACTGTATTTACAATATCATATAATTGTGTCATGATAACAGATGAAATATAAGACTATTTGATTGCACTTAAAAAATAAAAAAATATATTTATATATGTATACGTTATAGCACTAAAATTTACATACGTTATTCAATGATTCGCAAACAAGTCGATTCTATGCAATCAAGTCGACATGTAACGACACTAGACACAAGACGAAGACCTAGGACACTAGAGCAAGATCAAAACGCCATGCCCATCGGGCCCATTAACGTAGGTCTGGGTCCAGCTGGTGCTGACACTTTTTACTCTTTGACTGAATTATAAAACTCCATGATCAAAAAAATATTGACTGAAGATAAAACGACAAACTGAATTTACATCTAGCTTTCTAAAGCAGATGGCGCCAATAAAATTTTTTTCAAATTAAATAATTTACCCACTATTAAATTTTTTATAAATAATTATTACTTCAATTAATATTTAATTCTTGAACTATAAATTTGCAAAGTAATTACTTATATATTTAATTATCCCATGGATATTTAAATTCCAATTTGAACTAATTAAAATTCCCGGTTATTTTATTGACAGAATTATCGCGCGTGCGCGAGATTCTGCGCAGAAAATTTAAAAAAAATAGTGGCGCCATTGGGTCGGCCGCGGTAGTTGTCCGCGACAGAAGCCGTATCCCCACTTCCAAACTTGTAATGTTGTCATTGTCAGTGACCAGTCCAGTCGGTTTCGGTATTGGCTGTAAGAGTGATCAAGTTTACTGCGGTAATTATTAATAATATAATTTTGTTTGTATTCTTCACACGGACATACATTAAATTATCAGTTGCGCCACCAATTTTGTGTGAAAAATAAAAAAATAAAAAAAAACAATTATTGTAGTGAGTCATAAACGTGTTTGGTTTTTAAAAATAAACATAAAAAAATCTACTGTCAACAATAGCAGGTGAGGATAAAAATACTATAAATTAACATACATATATTCCACATAATGCTGAATAGAATATATAATATATAAAATAAAATAAGACGCACTTTTAAATACAACAATATATAAACAAGTTATTATTGTCTTTATATTTATGTGGACATACATAAAAGAGACCAATTGTAATGCATGATTCTATATATTAATACTTAAATATATGACACTCCAGCAATACGAGCGTATATACCAAGTATACAATTTAAGGCACGCGGATACGCTACATTATATAATATAATGATAATAATAACAAACATATATTGTAATAATGTGGGATTAATTTATTGTGTCTATTTGCGTACATCTTGATCGTAAGATTCGTCATCCTCATTATTAATTTCATCATCGCTGTAGACATCATCATCATCATCAGCAGCATTAGCTTCATTATTACCATACTCCTGTTGTTGATCGTCTTTTTGACCATCAACATCCTGACCATCAACATCCTGATCATCAACATCCTGATCATCAACATCTTGATCATCAACATCATCAGACACTGTTTTATGTCTAACTGGTTGCAGGCTACTCCACTGGAGAAAACTAAGCTGGCGACGTCGAGTTTTGGTCTCCTCGTCAATCTTGTTAAGGAGAACTGGACCCGTGGCCATCATAATGATCGCTCCCAGGGGTGCCAGGAACAAAATTGAAACGACCGACATCCTCAGAACATCTGTAGCCAGTGATATTATTTCCGGATGCTCACGTTGCCCCGCGTGCTCAAGTGTCAACGGCGCCAGCGTTGCCTGAAATTATCTCAACTCAATTTCGTATGTATACACGTTTTATTTATTTACAATTAAATGATATTTTATTATTTATCGTGTGGCGCACGTGTAATAACGGATAACGAGGAAACAAAGATTTTGTAATAAAAACGTTTAAATGGGACGCGGAAAATCGATTGAGCTGTATGAGCGCCGAATGAAAAGCAATTAATATGTTAGTTTACTCAATTGCTTTCGGCTTCGTTTGCTCTCTATTCTATTTTAATTGATACTATAATAATTTATACACTATTATAAATGACATTACATTTATTTATATGCCTACATATCTATATAGATAATTTTTTATGTAGGTAATTAGGTACTTATATATAAATAGGTATATATATAGATATATACCTGAAGACTGCCTTTTGGTAGCCACGCTAGAGCTACAAATATACGTTCTCTCATGTTGAAATTAGTTCCTTGGTTGGCGAGGATCGCGAAGAAGCTTCGTGCCTGTGGGAAATATGTTAGTGTAGAATGAAAAATATATATTTATATGTATATGTATAATAAAATCAATAGTTAATGGTGTGAGTTAAATATAGAGTTGTTAAAGGTTGTGTGTTGAAGGGCAGAGTAACGGTTTCAGTCAATGTGCGGATAGTAGTATAGTAAAAGTAAGAGAGTAAATGTAAAGAACAATATAAGCTGGAGCGAAAAAAGTTAAAGAGAGTGGGATGGATGTATGAATAAGAGAGTGAGATGAAAAAACGAAAAAAAGCTAAGGCAGCAGCTGTATGGGGTAGGTAATGGCCTGAAGCATGCACAATACAACATTGCGAGAACTTGACGCCCATCTTTCTGCTTGCAATACGTTTTGAATTATATATATATGGATATAGATAGATAAATATCACATAATACCCATGGGTGATATATAGCCGTAAATCGATGACACGCGACTACTATGCCGGTGTCTGTAGCCGCTCTGTTCTATAATACTAACCAGGAGTCCCATGAGAATACAGGAAATATGGAGGCCAAATCGCTGTGACGACCATAGCGTTAGGTCCATTTCAGCGCCGATTATTCCCATCAGAATTGGCTGCATAAAGTGCCATATAAAAAATAGTGTTTTTTGAAACGGTATAACGTTAAAGGGATTTCCAGAAAGTTGCTTCCAGCAGGAACTTGCGACAAATGACATAACCATCGTCGCTAGATAACCGCCACCAGTTACTGCAAACATACTTGCCCCTGACGTAAACATTAACGAGCCTATTATCAGACCCGTTATACGATAAAATGTTACATATTTCTGAAAAAGTTTACGGTTGTTATATATTTATATTTTTATTATTATTATTATTACAGTAATTTATAAAACAAAGATGTGAATAGTTACCGCACTTCGGTGAGGCAAAAAACCAAATATAAATCCTAACGTTATTCCAACTACAAGTCCTGCAACCAGATCCCGTAGTCCTGAGGGTATGTGTTTCCAGATAATTTTTTTCGCATCTGAATAGATGTATATGTATATGTATATATTGGAGGGTATACATTTATTTATGGGTGTATATAAATAGGCAGGATTAAATTGAAAAGATAGATAAATTTGAAAAGGGATACCTTCGCTGAAAACGAGCGTAAAGCAGATTGAAAACATTGAAATGACGTGGATACTGTCAATGGAAGTTGCCGTGGCAATAATACCAGCCAGATCTTTATCTTCCCCGTAGCCCTTTTCAGCCAATGCAAGTATACAATTTACAGTAACAACCGGTGACATCCCAGTCATAATCGTTCTGAAAATTACCATCTATCTAAATAATGAATGGCCCGAAGTCTAATGACGTCAAAGCTGATTATAAATACAGCCGACAGTATTATAATTTAATTGAAGTGAGTGATTATACCCAGCGAGAAATGACCAGTCCCAGGGATACTGTAGAATAAATCTACTGCAGAGACTAATTGTCAAAATTTCAACTGTCGACGGCAGCAGTCCTAGTTTCAGTAGAAAAACAGGCTGGCTTCTCAGTGCAGTTGTCGTCAGCTGAAGCCCGGCTCTGATCATTACAAAAGTCACGCAGAATGTCCTAATCTTGGTGGTGGTATCGAAGCTAATGTGGTCGTGGATTTGGTAGAATCCAGTGCTACGGAAAATAATTCCTGCCAACAGCATACCAAAGACTGGCGGTATATGGAGGTACGGGATGTACGTGAGACTCCAACCGAGTGCGTAGGCGACGACGACCAGCCAGAATAGTCCGAATAAGGTCCCACCGGGTAGCATTAACTTGTCCATTAGGAAGTACATCGTAGAAAAAGTGACCATTACTAATGTCAAACACGTCAATAGCCACATCAGACTCGACCAGGTGATTATTTTAACGCACATTGAAAGAGGATTGTAGACCCGGGTGTTACGAATCGCCGGATGACACCAGATTGCCCGCCCACAGCAACTTTCATCTCCGTAATCATCATTGATTGGCCTCTGTAATGTACTAATAGATCCGCCGATACATTCTAAATCTAAATTAAATTGCTTTCATAACCAAGTCCATTAATACGGAAAATGTATGTGTGATATATTAATATATATAATGATAAAATAAATCACCTGAAATCCTCAGTGTCGATCTCTCGAATATCTATTGTCTCGTCTATTTCCACGGTCACTCGTCTTTCCATTTCATTAGTGATTTAACCAATATACATTTGTCATTTCATTCTTTATTAAAATATATATTCAACTCACATAATCTCACTTGACATTTAATCAAGCTTCATTTTTTTTTTTCTTTTCTTCTTTTTTTTCTATTTTGTTATTACGTCTTTTAGTATCGACAAATTGCAGCAACAGCTGGATGAATTCAACCCTCGTACATTTATAATATTCAAAGTTAAATCAGGGATAAATAAAATAAAAATGAGTAACTTGTCGTAGAATATATATAAAATAAAATAATAATAAAACAAGTAAAAGGTTATAAAAATAAGAGGAAATAAAGTAACCACCTTGAACTTTTCATCTCTTAATATTTTTTACCTCTCTATAAATTTATTCCGTTATTTTGTTTTACATCATTTATTATTCCGTTTTATATTTATATTTATTTTAACAATTTTTTGTTTATTTTTTCTTAACAATTCTTCCCTTCTTCTTAGTCCCCTCAGACGAATTCGGGATTAGGAATCAGGCGGTTCTGTGTATGGGTCCGGGTGAAATCCCCCGAGTACTCTATCCATTGCGCGCAAGCTTGCTCTTCGTCTTCGTCTCCAACTCCAACTCAAACTCGGTCTTCGTCTCCAATATAATACTATACTACTATACTACTAGTACACTACGATCTACTACTCTTGTCTATCTACCGGCAGCGGGTGTTGGCGCACCTTTTCGCTGATCCCTCGCGCCGACGCCACCACTTTCACCCACATCTCTTTCCTCTACTGCTACGAGAGAGCAGCTAAAACCATGCCAACCCCCCTTGGGGGCTAACAGTCTTCTCTGAACACCCGCGGGTAACGCGTCGATATACAATCACTATTACACTGCCCACTAACACCACCATAATCACTAGTAAGTGAGTGTTTTCTGTGTGTCCTTTCAACCCTTATCTGTCGCTGCTTCTCTTACCAGCAAAGTCACGTAATTCCTATGAAATTATTTTCGTAACTTACATCTGGGGTTGACGGCCACCCGCGTCACCTGCTACTCTATTGTGTGTTTGTGATTATAAAAGTTACACCTGTCGTTAATTATAATTTTTTTTTTTTTTTAAATCCCACAGATAATTTCAAAAACCGCTTTCGAGAATCACGTGGTTGTAATTGACTCCGAGTACGTTATTTGCTTGTGAATAAAAAAAATATTTGAATTATGGAAAATAAAAAATCGCTGAATGGAGAAGATAACGCAAGTTGGTAAACGTCAGCAATTATTAAAGAGGTAATTTTAAACGTTTTAATACATTTTATTCTTACGCAGTGAAACTAAGTAATATATATATGTGTATTTGGATGCTGGAGTATGAAATATATTTTCCACAAGTATACAGCTATAAATTATGCAGATGAATGAGGAAGAATACAGCGAAAAGTAGTGGATAAAAAGGGGGTTGAAGCATAGACTACGAGTGAAATAAACAGCGAAAAAATAAATAAATAAAAAAAAGAGATAGCAAAAAGAGATGATGAGGATAGAGACGAAGAGAGTGCCACTCAGCAGCATCGAGTAAAATGGAGCCTTTTGAAAGTTTAATATCGCTCAAGTGTAGCATACGAAAACGTCGATATCTATTTTAGTTTTTGGAGGCTAGTGTAGCGCACAAGTCACTACTCTCTAGGTCCGTCAAGTGGATTTAAGGTTATTGAACTTATTCATTGATCGTACTATTCAGATGATACTACACTTGTACGTTTTTACTCCACAACCCGGTCTCGTGTTCATACTCAGGTCACACGCTGACGGCGAGTCCCGACCGCTGCTGGTCTGAACCCCGTCCCGTAATACACCGTCTGTAAACGTTGTGACGTTTGTAATAATCCATCAACCCCAGTGCACTAATACCGACGGATTGCGTTTATAGAACGATTAACAGCCACTCCTAATTCTGTTTCACCTCCCCCGTGATACTGAATAATCAAACGGGTTATCGAACAGTGTAATGGAAAATTTGACGACAATCTAATTGAAATACCCGATAGCCCGATAGACTCTGAGAGCTTTCGTGGCACTATTAACCACTCGGATAATTTATTTCAAATCATCTAGATTGTGCCCGCCAGCGTCTTGTTAAAACCAATGAAAAAATCTCGAGTCACTGGCTCGAATAGATGGCTTCGGGGATATGGATATTTATCTATATAAAATGTTGCTTTTTTTTATTATATAGCTAGTCAGGGCCAAGGGTCTTATTGGTAGAGGCGATAAATCCGAGGCACGCAAGATATAAGAGCCAGATTTATTCGGGTTGAGTTAATAAATCATGCTTCGTTTTTCACGGCATTATTTTTTAGCTTAGACAATAATGACTTTCAAAATTAGGGCAATATGTTCTGTCCTTAGTTATTATACACATATATATAAAGCACTTAGCGTTAAATTGTGATTAATATGCGATCAATATATTGGAATCTGGCTTGCTTTAGCTTTTGGTCTGCTCTATAATAAGCAGCTGTGTATTTTTTGTCATTATAGAATACTATTATTATTATTGTGCTGCTATGAATTATGGATTATATGTGGATGTATATTAATGGCCCTGCTCATAAGAATAATGCTATTACATCATAATAAAAGCATTAGTAGAAAAAATATATATGGTTTGGTGCGAACAAATGAGACGCTTTAATAAGCTGTCGCGTAAGGGGTATACGGAAAAAAAAACAGGTCCAAGTGTTTCCACGTAACGGTGGAACAATAGTCTCGCGACTCACCAGGCGATGAAGGATAATCCCATCAGGGCCCGTAATCTCGCGTGCGCTTTTGTCAATGCCAGAGAGTAAAGAGTGTGTAAATATATATATATACATCTGAGCGGACAAGTTAAGAGTGAGGAAGAGATAAAACTGTAATGAAATAGAGAGAGGTGATTCCGTATAATTGGTCCCTCATCTATCCTACGATACAATAGACACCCAAGTAGAACGAAAGAGCAGAGAGATTGAGAGGAGGATACAAAGCGTCAAGTGCATTTGCCGAACCAGAAGGATACAGCTAACGAGCTTTTGCTCCTTCATCTTCTTTTTACTTTTCATATTCTTTATCTGCTTTTTCTACCTCTTTTCACTCTTTCGTCCATTCGTTCTGCTACCTAATAACTGATAGTAACCGGGGATCCTGAATTAATCCTTAAATTTTTCATTTACTCGTTCTTCTATCTATTCTATATATACTTCATCCTCAATATCCCAAAATATATATATACATCTATACATCTATATATATATGGATGCGGTCGTAAATTTCTCAACGCCTCATTCCACTTGCATTCTCTCGGTCTTTCCGCTAGCTCCTGGCATCAACATGCAGATAAACCCCTTCATTTCCACACGACATGCGCTGCATATGCAAGCCGTTGGTGAAGATATAAACCCCGTTAACGGGCCCTTGCTCGCTCGTTCTCTACTCGAGAATCAATCAATTCGTATCAATTTTGGATAAAACATGGAAATCTCGGATATGTGAGACGGGCGTTGAGTGCGCCAACAGAAGAATCAGGAGAAAGCTTTTCTGCTCCCTTTCCACCAATGTATCTTTTCATACATATATATACACACAATACCATGAACTTTCTTTTGGCTGTAGTATCAATCCGAAAATCGATTGGCCGTCGTCTGCTCACCCTCGAATCGGTGATACTTTCCCTGCCTTCTTAGGGAGGATTTTCGTCGCTGTGCAGCTTTTATGGGCACTTGGGAACCCTGCTGATTTAATGCTGTGTGCTGTGTGACGTCGGGGCCAGGGACAGGGCATTTATACCAGAGAAAACTCTACGGAATCGTATTTATACAGCGTATACACGACTGAGGGGAATACACAGCTCAACGAAAATCAGCTCTCAATTGGACCTTTATTCGGTAAACATGCTTATATTCCTTATCTCACCTATCTCTTTACAACTTATACATGCAATTGAGACATATAAATGCATACATATACATTGAGCCTTGACTATAAATTCACATAAACACACTCATATTTTTTAATACTTTTCCAGACACACAATTGTCTTTCGCAGAGATGAGCTGGCGGTTTGCCGAGGTATAGATTCTCTAAGATGCCCGTTCTTCGGTCGGTCGGTCGCTCCTTGGTTTGACAACCGTACACCCGAGAAAAATTTTATTCTCTTTTCAGCTCTTGCCATGTAATGTAATGGTTATAGCAGCTCGCCCTCGTCAGACGCCGTGGCCCCGACACCCGTTACTCTTGCCCGCTATCTCTGTCTTTTATTTAACCATTTCACTCTACATACATTACATATATATACATACATATATAAGTATATCCTTCTCACTCTTTACTCACGACACGGCGTACGCTACACTTACTTAGACATGGCGCCTCTGTACACGTAGTAACTACTCTACTCTTTACTCGATACGACGCGAAGAGAGTAGTACCTATATAACGACGACGTGTTGACGACGTACGTACCGAGGCCCTGAAAAGCCTTATATACAACCAGTCACTGGCACGCTACGGTCTGCCGCGGTTTATCGGGCCACGGTGAGCTTGTTCTACTACTTAACTTCTCTACTGGCTGGTACATTCGCTCCGAGCTTATCCGTCAACCGTGACCATGTCGTTATCGTAACAGCTTTTGCTCGTCTCTGTTGTTGTTTTTATTTTAAACCGTCAACAGGATGAACTGTGTCAGTCAATCGCGTTGAGTGGAATCGTGCCTGCATGTTGTTGGTCACACAGTCTGCTGTGGATTAAACGATACGTTATTTATCGCGATCGCGACGCTTTGGTATTTGTGTGCTCGATTGTGCGAAAAATTAACATCGGGATTATGCACTGTTTCAGACTGCATTTATCATTTTTCGGTGTTACTGATGTATTCTGGTATCGTTAAATCCGTTGATTACTCTAAAACGCTGGGTAAGCCGTTTAATGATGTAGTGTTGTGGTATCCAGGTGCAGGCTCCTTTTTTAAATTTCAGACGCTCTCAGGCGTTATGGGAAAACACATTAAGCTCGTATGAAATGCTTTTTAAGTTGGGAAACACTTTTTTGTATTCGCTTTTTTGTCCTTAATTTTAATAATATGAAAAGAATAAAGTTTTAGCATGGTGCATTGAAATAGTTATACACAAAAGTGTCTCTCAATTTATCTTAAAGTAAAGTTGTTGTAAATTTTCAAATTCTTTGCTGTAATGGAAGCTGCTGGATAATATAATTCTCAGACTCTTCTGCTTACTACTTACTACTTGCTACTGCAGCAGCATCTTTTGCTTGTACTTAAAGTATAGACTGGTTGGAAAACTCCAAAGAAAAGCTTCGTGATGTCAACTTTATAGTTTGTCGCTCTCTTGAGAAAAAAAAAGCGGACCTCTGGTGTATGTACATCGACGTTGAAAAAAATACAGAGGAGGCGTAAAAAAAAGTAAATGAAGAAGTACATGGGGTCGTTTACCTCTTCCATTCGTATTTTTACTTGTTGAGGTATTTTTTTTTTTTTTTTTTTTTTTTTTTTTTTTTTTCATATGTATTTTCCTGCTCCAGTTGGTCTTTTTTGTTGTATGTAGCCACTGTCCTTTTTGTCGGACTCTGGCCGCAGAATTGTCCAGCAGTCGGTTTAGAGATCGATTTCAATTGCGCACACACATACTCAATCGGCAATTATTTTTTATTTTATTTCTAATTCATAGGAGGCAATCCACGAGGAAATAATCCTCATTGAAATCAGATCCAACTGGTTTGCCACTTTCAATCTACAAGTACACGACTAATTGTCATCTGGGCGAAATTGCAGTGCGGTGCTCGCAGAAAAAAGTATAAATTAAAAAAATGTATCTGTGTAGCCAATAAGAGAAAAAAATAATGAAACTGCAATTCAATGCACAATCAGCACTGACTGACTTGACTGTCAAGCATTGGATGGCCAGAATAAATGGACAGTACATAACAGTAGTAACAACAATCCGACAGCAGTATTCGTTTAGTCTGGTTGAGCATTTGCGCTTCGCTACGCACGATCGATCCACGAGACTTTAGCCCCCACGACTCCGCCAAGCTTCTTCATCCTCTTTCTCTCTTTTCCTCTCTCTCGCTCTTCAACTCGAGCCCTAACTTTCCGCGAATTCGCCGAATTTCCGGGTTGTATGCGTTGTTTTCGTTTCCCGATTCCCGAATCACAACTAAATTAATAGTTCAGGAGGTTTACTCTCAAGTAAACTCGATTATTGCCCGTGCAAAGTTGCCTCGTTTATTGCCCGTAAAGGTCTCGAATAAAATATAATAATGCGGATGCTCTTTACAGCCCGCGAGTCTCGATTTTCTGTTGAATTTCTATTGAATATCTCAGAAGTGTGAAAAAAAATTTTTTATTAGCATAAACCCGTGAGTCCCGACTGTCGATAGAACTTCTATAGAATTTCTTCGAAGTCCGGAAAATTTTATTTTCTTAGATTTCCACTTTCCATGGATTCGCTGAATTTTCAGGTTGAATATGTTGTTTTCGTTTCCGAACTCACCGAGTCGCAACTAAATTAATAGTTCAGAAGGTTTACTCCCAAGTAAACTCGATTATTGCTCGTACAAAGTTACCTCGTTTATTGCCCGTAAAGGTCTCGGATAAAATAAAATAACGCAAATGCTCTTTACAGCAGCAGCAGCATCAGCATCAGCAGCACCAATACTAATACCAGCACCAGCACCAATAGCAGTGCCAGTTTCAGTTCCAGTAATAACAGCCGGGATAGCAACGAGCTCTTTCACCAGTGCTCCAATTTGACGAGTCAAAAAATTCAATAGTAACAGATACAATCTGTTTTTTATTGTATCCAACTACAGTGTTCTAGGCATCAGGTTAATTAGTAGTCTCATGTCATTCAGTCTTTAAAAGTCTTGTAAAGTATAGAAAATAATACCTGGCACGTCGATGACACGACATGATTTTTTATCATCCAGCTACTGTTGCCAGTGAAAGAGAAATAAAAAGAAAAAATATAAAAACGAGAGAAAGGTAAAACAAAAAAAGCTGAGCCAAGCAGAGATTCAAGTATACAAGTGCTCTTTGCTAGCAACGATGTACACACCGGAGAGACGGGCGTACATGTACATACAACAGCAGACGAGAGAAGTCTCATAAACTTTCAGCGTGCCTTTTTCCAGTAATCACACTACATTGCAGTATACACACTAGGCGAGGCGCATAATACCAAGACCTATGCACCTGCATCCAGGGTACACTTATTCCTATGCCAGCTCTGTCTCTATATATATCTACTCTATATGAAAGTCAAAACAGCAAATTCCCGTAAATCGCGCAATCCACGTGGGAAAGGGGCTACCCCGCGGATAATCATCCACTCGCGTTCCTTTCTTTGGATCTCTTACGGTAAAAAATAAAGAGAGAAAAAGACCTGGAGAGAGTAAGAGAAGGTGAGCAGGGAACTGGCCTCTTGAACGGGTGTACGAACTCGCTCAACTGACGACAACGAGTACTTGGACTACAAGGCACTTTCTTTATTGTTTTTTTTTCTTTTTTATATTTACTTACTTATTTATTTATTTTTTTTTTTTTTAAACTCTATTCATTTCTTTTTCCTAACTGACAATACCGGAAGCTCGGTAAAACGTCTGGGCTGGGAATCTTTAGCTCCAGCACATTTACTTGCTTCCTGTAATGCCGTTGAAAACGTCCTTTCGGTTGTCTAGATCTTAACTTTACTATTGCAATTGGCGTACACGGACGGACGCCTTTTTCGTCATTATGTGCATCCATGTGTGTGAGTGTGTGCGTATTTTATTGTTGTATACTAAACAGGTAACTCGGCGAATCCGGGCACAACAGTAAACACCAGAAAGACAATAAAGAAACTTGGAGACACGAAAATTAACGTATAATGAGGAGAAAACTCCGGATCTTATTCATTATTTTATTAATTAAAAATGTATATTGCCATATTTTTATTTACTTATTAATTTACTTCTTAATTTTAATTGTAATTTCAAACTTTTTATTTACTAAATATTTTTATTATTTAAATCCTCAAGATTCTTCAGAGTTTTTTCACGTGCTCTCACAGATATTACGCCAAAATTGCTGTTGCAATTTTACCGAACCAGCTAAAAGAAGTGGATAGAAAAAGAATAAGAAGAGAAGAAAAAGGCAGAAGAGAAGTATGAAGAAAAATAATAATAAAAAATAAAAAGAGAATGCTCGTTCCAGACGTGCGTTTTGGATTCGACATGTACACGAACGGAGACTGAGAGTTTAGTGTGGGTCGTGGCAGCGCGTGGGTGGATACGGGTTTACCTTCGGTACTAACAACAACACACTGTTATATGCAAGCTTTGGTTTACTACATATCTATACTACTAATACATGAAAGCAAATAAACCAGCAGCAGTGCAAGTGAGAAAGCGAGCAGCAAACTCGAGAGCAAGATAAAGAGGGCCAGAAAGAGTGTACACATGAACCTCCGCCCGAGAAATAAGTTGCGCAATTCCACATGAAACACACGACGCTATTACGTCGCTGTATTTTCGGTGCTCCGCAAATAATCTCGAGCCTAGAGATTATACTGCTGTAATCAACGAGGGACCTTTATCATTATTAATCCAATATCATTAACAGCGTTAAAAAAAATAACGCAGACAGTAAGTGATATTCTACGCAGATAATTAAAATGCTTTAATAATATTTTCTATGGTTATCTGGTTGTTACAGGATTCGGTTGATGAATTATGGTATCGTATCGTAAATAATGTAAAATAAGAAACGAGGAAACTGAAAAGTTGTTCTGGTTATTTGACGTAATTAAATATTGCGGTCAATATTGAGCCGGGAACCCGGAGAATAATAACTAAGAGAGCATTATTTGAATCCAGCGCAGCCAAACGGATATACATAGATTTTATGCTGTGAGATACAGTTACTCTTGCAGCAAAGATACTGAGTACTATAAGAGCAAAAGAAGCTAAACCAAGAGCATCGACTTGTACTTTCTCCGGTTGGGTACCGAGTTTTAAGCCTCAACTCAACTCCATCGTTGTGTAATAAACACGCGCGCCAATACTATCATATACATCATCATCGTAGTACTACTACATATATGTACTACTTGTATAGTATTAAGTATATGTATTATTATTACTACACAGAATCGAGCTGAGAGCAGAATAGACTACGAGTATTATATCGCAACTTATAAGTCGCTGAGGAGAAGTAACTCATAGGCGTTATAAAGCTCATTTCCTTTGAATTTATAACCCTTTGCAGAGGTTATATCATGTAGCAAGGATTTATTATTGTATTTCTATCCAACAGACAACTGCGTTGTTGTTATAACTGTACACGGCCCAGATATATTTTATCTGCCAATCATGCTGGTATTATCTGGTGCTGGTTGTTGTGAAAGAAAACTCATCAAACAAAAAATATTGTTTATTATTTGTTTGTTTGTTTTGATATTTTATGGTCTCGATAATTAATCTCGTATGATGAAATGTATTTTTATCTGTGTACTTGGATCACTAAAAATTGGCCTTGGGTCTTTACTCGGCTCGAAGGCTGGGTCTGAAGAGAATTATGTCATACGAGAACTGTAAAATATAGTAGTGAGTATACGTTTTCCAGCCCGGCGATCTCTCCGAGGCACAATAAAGCCAATACATAAATGCTGAGACTTTCGCTGTTGCTGCTGGTGCTGCTGCTTGTCTGCGTTTCCATATACGTCGCTATATTGTCCGCTGTTAGCTTCATTCTCCCTCGTGACTCGTACATGCAGTCAGATTATGCCGGATGTGGAGATGGAGATAGAGCAAGACGTAGTAGAGAATTACTGAGAGTGAAAGAGAAAGAAATAGAGACATGGAGGGAAAGATGAAGATAAAAATTGGTAGGGGAAAGACGGCGACTTTTTTATTTTTTTTTTTGCGAGGGGTCTGGTAAGGATGTGTACACCCTTCTCAACGCTTACGTCTTTCGTCTATCATCAGCAAACCTCCCTCTATATCTACACACTCAGCTACTCGTGTCGGCTACTCGGCTGGCCCCTGTACTCTATCTGGGTGTAGTTAAGTCGGTGTCAGCCGGTGGTGTTGGTTAGTATTTCGTTAAAAATTCAAAAGGCAATCACGTGGGTGAATAAGTGTAAGGGCGCGATACTATACAGTAAAACCTTGAGCTTCAGCACTTGTGTGCACGTTGAGACGAATACATTTAAATTAAACTGTGCGAGGTAACTTTGACAACTGGTCAGGGAATTTAATATTTATCTCTGGAGTTTTTTAGGGAGCGAGAATGAAAGCGAAAACGAAAAAACGAAAACAAATAAACCAAAGACTGCGAGGGAGAGTGAGATAGAAAATCGACAAGTCGGAGAGCTATTGAAAAAAGTGCTGAATGCACCAGGGAATTTATAAATACTTGGGCAATTCTCTTACGTAAGAGGACTCGCGGGATATTTTAACAGTACTGTATACTTGGAAGAGTATCTAGAGTGCTCGAAAAATGTACCCGTAGCTATGCGACATTGCGTCTTAGTATTTGCATTATAAACTATTCGGAACAAATACTCCAGCTCGGATGATTTGAGGGCTGAGTAGTAGTTGAGTCAGCCCGGAAGACCGACAAGCTCTTTGGCAAATCTGCCGTCTTGGGATAAATCATTTTATTTTAAAAAGTAAATCTGTCGGCATTTATTTAATACAAATCATAGGATTTTAAAACCATTAAAACAAGTAGACTGTAATCTCTTACTCAAAAGTTGTGTAAAGCTTACTCGACAAATTTATGGATATTTTATTTATATTTGTTTTGAGTAATATCTCCTTGAAATAAATATTTTACAATATCATATACCTTCTCGTCTATATTTTATACCGTAGTTTCACTTACGAGAACATGGGATTATTAAATTTTTTATTTACATCACATTTTCTTTTCTTCTATATTAACATTAAATTTCATTAATCGTAGGTTCTCTTTACATGAGCATAAGTTTCTTATTTACCTAAATTTGTATTTTTTTTATTTACCAACCTTTCAAGATTACACTTAGCAATGCCTCGTTAAAATTTTTTCCTCTAGTCCTCTAGTTTAATATAATTTTTTTTCATATTTACTCGGTTATTTTTATTACGCGCATGCTTTTATTCTCATCGAAATTTTTTTCACCTGAAATATAGGTCGCCGGGCATTAATTGAATAATTTTTTACCCCGAACTTTAATTCATATTTACTTTTAATTAATTATTAATTAAATAAAAAAAAATAATAACAAATTACCAGAGAAATTAATTATAAACATTGCAAGTTGATATTCATTGCTCCAATAAAAAATATTAATAAAGATATTTCTATTTTAATTAAGTAAACTTATATATACATCTATATATATGCATATACTCAAGCAGTATTAATTATTTGTTTCAGATTGTTGTCACGAGCTCGCTGTTGATGCTCGATGGCGCGTGCTGGCACACAGCGCTGGAGAAATCCCGCCCCGGAGTAAGTATACGTATGTACAATATCACCCACACCATTATAAAAAATTATTGATGTGTCTAGCATACAAGCATCCACCATGTGTAGTTCGTACGTGCATTTTATTATTATTATTATTATTATTATTATTATTATTATTATTATTATTATTATTATTATTATTATTATTATTATTATTTAAGTATAAAGCATGAACTTAATGTATGTACGGTACGTTAGAAAAAGAGACATTGGAAAAAAATAATAGTAATCTCTTGTCTCATCTTTCTCATTTTAATTTCACCACAGGCGTGTCGCTTATAGGTCTCTTTTAATATTTTTTCGGTACCCACACCGTCTATAGGTGGTGTATGACGCCGGCAAACGTTGAAGAGCAAGAGTAAGAGGTAAAGAGCCAGCTGAAAAAAAAGTATAAAGGCTAAAAAACTCTTGTGTAAACTTGACGTCTCATCCTGCTCGATATTCCTGATTTAAAAGCGACACTTTAAATCCAATAACCCTGTCCTAAATATTTTCCATACCACCGAGACCATATATCTAAACTGCATGCACCAACTATCGTATACTATGTGTATGTTATACTCAACAACTTTACGTAAAGTATCTGCTGGCACCCCTTGAAATTCTCTGTTGTTTTTAAAACTTTTCGTTGCAAGTTGTGAAAATAATTTATTTATTCCAAGGTATGAAGAATTCAAAGCGCGCTAACGATATACCAAAGTTTTGACGGTAGTTTGGGGTGTCAGGATCATGTCAGCAGTGCGTGATGTTTACTCAGTCGCAGGAAGGAGTGAGAATACTCGGCCAGTGGGCCAGTACAGCAAGACCACCAGTAGTCGATCGTGTCCGTTTACGTTCACTGGATCCGAGAACAAGAGGGAGAGTGAAACGATGAGTAGAAGCGGAATAGAACAACGAATAGACCATGTACATACATAACATACATAGATGGTACGTAGGTACACATGCGTAGGTGTCGACCGAGTGACCGAGAATGATCACATTGGAGCTATTAGTGGTCGGACGGTGGATCACCGGAGGCTGGATTATTAGAGAACGTGAAACGGTAATGCTGCCGCATGCGACTAAAGATTTGCGGTTCGAGTGACATCAAGTACTGAGTGCATACAGCAAAGCTGGTGCATCAAGTATAAAGTAAAGATAGAAGAGGAAAGAGATGTCTCGACGCAAGTGGATGGGCAAGAGAGAATGTAGCCAGACGCACGGAGCCAAAGAACCGATCGATACGAACGTAACGACGCGCGTCGGGACCCATGCTAGTAATTTCCTCCAAGACCTTGCTCTTCATTTCACCCTGTATCTGAAAATTACGGGAGCTACGGCATCGGAAGGTGAATCTGAGGCAGAGCAGGGTCCGGTGCTGGAACTGTTTGATGGAGGAGGCATCTTCGCTGCCAAGACACGTACCCAAGTGTGTCTGGGGCTGTCTAGCTTCCAGAAAGTGTAATCGCAGTTGATTTCCATCTTGAACGTCTATGTAATCCCCCGGGCTAAGACTGAAGCGTCTAGAGTATTGACGTGCACTGATGCTTGATCCTAAAGCTAAATCCTGGTTCGCTGATGCTTGTACTGGCACTGGTACTAGCACTAGGATTAGTGTATTTTTATCTCGGGTCTCTGGACTCTTGACACACTTATACAGATGACATTTAAACCACCTAGACTTTTCAAATGCCAGCGTTAGAAAATTGATGATTGAAAAAAATGGTTTGGGGGTATAGAGCAAACGAGAAAATTGCTGGATATCTGTTTTTTTTTCAGCTTTTCCTATCGATTACACGTCAGTTGTTCAGCGGAGTGAGGCTTCCACGTCAAATGCGTTTCATCATCGAAGAGATTACCCTCGGGAAAGCAGGAAAATTCCTCGTCGCTTCTGCTTGATGCTTCTTCTTCAAAACGGGCATCACTACCAAGACTACCACTACGTCACTCGCGTTATCTGTCGGAATACATTTTACTTGGTAATACTCGTGTTCCTATTTTTTTGCATTTTATCAGGCAATAAATTTTTTTTTACGGGTTCGGGTTATAAAAAAAAAAAGTTAAAAAGAAATAAGCAAAATGTATATTTTAGAGGTGAGACAGAATGAATTGGATTTCCCTGTTATATACTGCCTGACAGTCTTGCGCCATCGATTTAAAGAGGAGTATTGAAGTAAAGGAAAAAACTCTTAATCAGAAATTTACTTTATGATGAGTTATAGGGCGTAAAGGTACACTCAAACTCATTCATTTATCTCTCAACATTTTAATCCATTCTGCCTCCTCTTCTGTTTGAGAGCTTCAGAAAAATCTCTAATTTTTATCTTCGTCTAGTCTATCAACTGAGTTGAGTTGAGCTGAGCTGAGTTGAGAATAAAATACATATTTTTAGCTTTGACGATAATGATAAAGAGAAATTGAAGTTGTGTAGAATGAGATAGGCAGAGCGAGAGGATTTACTTGGCATATTTTTCTATCAAAGAAATCTTCAAGAGCTCGCTGCTAAAAAAATAATAAAAAACCTTTTTTAAATTTATCTATAATAATCCTTTCATATTTTTTAAACCCGTTCGACCATCAATAGATAACCCGGATCATTATTACATCGCCGTTATTATTATTCGGCATATATATTGTAGCCACAGCCATCACCTCAAGTCACAAGATTGGATATATTGCTCTGGGTCTCTCCCTCTCTCTCCTCGATGGGAATCGAGTGAGTCTGTATGGGATGCGGATATATTGGCAGGTAGCGTACTCTGGTACGGGAAACTATCAGTGAGGATCAAGCAATTGCGCTGGTTTTCGTTAACGAACCCGAGGCAGCAAATATATACGTACAAGTGTAATGAACGCTTCTGCTGAAGCGATGAGGATGGATGGCTTCCGAGATGATTGGTTCGTTTCACTTGCCACGGGTACAAGATCTTCAGGCTTTCATGTATGATAAATTAAAAGTAATAAAACAAGGTAACGTGTCTCTATATATGTAGGTATGTGTGCTGGTGGATAGGAACAAGCAACGAGCAGGAATCTAATTCGACACGGCGTAACCAAGTTTGCTAAATCGATTGACCCGGGTAACCATGAGAGGTCTCGATCATTACAGTTGGCATACCCACTACGTTAATGAAGTGACCTAGAAAGTCCGTGGTGCCGGTTCCCGGAGGCTATGCGCGTCCAATTCGATTAGCTGGCATCAACGTTCCTCTCCTGTTCTGAAATTTTTCCATGAATTTTTATTCAACTTTTTAAAATCTTTTTTTTTCCGAGCCTCAACCCCTGTCCTGACTCCTGTCGAGCATCATCCTCGCTCTCGCCTTCATCTTCTTCACCCATATTACGTTTATAACCCGGGTTGAAGTTGTTGCACATGGAGCTTTCTCGTCCCTCTGGCCTCACGGACGACCTCGATATAAAAGCTCGTAAAATGTTGCAATAACGACCTCGGCCTTCTGGTCTCGCTTTATCCGCACAATTATTTATAGCGATTAAACTCCCAGAGCACCCAAGTCAGAGCAAGCGAGAGCGAGGAGCCTGAAGGGATAAAGATGGTGATAAATAGATGGTAGATAGATGTGCAGAGCGCAGTGAAATAGCTAGTTGAATTAGATTATTTAGTTTAATTAAGAGTGTAATTAATGCGTGTTAAATGTTAATTTGAGTGATGAAAACGTAATGACTATAGAGAAGGGTTTGTGACATTTTGTTCCAGAGGTGACGATGTTCAACGATCGATCGAGTTGCTGGACAAGGTGCTCTCTGAATACGACGAGCACGGCAGTAACGAGGAGCCTGGAGACGAGCTTGGCGAGGTCGAGGAAGGTAGCAGCGCCTCGGGCGTCGGTGAAGCCGTTGATGAGGCTGACGCCGACGCCGATGGGCAGGTTGGCGGACGTGATAGCAGTACCGAGCCCAGTATTGGCCTCACTCCCGAGGACGAGAGCCCTTCTTTAGGTACCGTTTTCAAACACACACTTTACTACTCACCATTCAACTCTCAGCTCGATTGTTTATTCGGCTCAGCTCCGTCTATTCTCGGATCAATGTTTTGTTGAAAAGGAAAAGTATTAAAGAAAATGAATAAAAAAACAAAACTCGATTGCTCTGAGAATAACGGAAGCTCGCTGTTTACACAAGAATCTACGGGAGATATAATACCAAGCATTTGACTTAACGGTTGATAGTTTTTATGAATTTTATTTATTTATTTATTGTTTATTTTATTCCCAGGACATCAGTCCGAAGACGACGGTTACATGAGTATGAATGGACGTAAAGCGAAAATGGCATTAGTCGCATTGCGTCCTGTACCGGATTGTCCGGAGCCGCAAGAGTCGTCAGCTAATAATGCTCCGTCATCCCTTGAATTTCCACCACCGCCAGAAGAAGCCGAGCGTATTATCTCGACGCTCCTACCCATGTAAGTATCACAATGTCTCTTGCTACACAACCATAATTCAATACTACTGTTATTGTCAGATATAGATCACTCTCTCTCTCTCTCCAGTCACTCTCCCTACAGTCGTTACATAACTAGAGCAAACATGCGACCCATAATCTCTAAGGGTTAGAAGCTTGCTAAACCCCATCTAGCAAACTGTCTCAGTTACTGTTGTTCTTTCGCGCTCCCATTGTGTAAATTATATATAAATATATAAATATATGACATAGAGTAAATGTTAAGGTAGATGAGTGTGTGTTTTATTAATCATGGAGTTGGAGTCATATAAAGTAAAATATAACGTAAAATAGAGAAAGACGAGGAGAGAAAGAGAATTGATTTTTTTTTATTGCTGTTTCTTGTTACAGAGTCTCGCCGAGTGATTCGTCGAAGAGAAGAAGCACAGGCGGCAAGTCTGGGAGACGTGGCGACAAACAGACGGAGGAGATGACGAGATCGCGTCATCGGGGACACGCTGTCACAAGTCAGACTACTCTGGTAAGTGATTTAAGTTTATGGGCGCGATTAATCAACGGAAAACTTGTGCAGGTTTAGTTGGCTTAATTGAACATAAAGAGACGACGAAGTTTAAGAGATTACGCTCGACTTTTTTCATTTTTCTTTGGATTATCTTTTCTCATAGTCGTTTTTATCAATTTACAGCCAAAAACACGACGCAGAAAACTGTACGGTTTGTGGGACCGGACGTCTAATTCATCTCTGGAGACGCGACGTAATTCGACGTCGGGGAAATTTGCCAGTTTGCCGTATGACGTTCAAGTGTCTTGTGACTGGATACTGGAGTCTAAGTGTCAGAGTAAAAATTCGCAAGAAAGACACCGGGAAAGTGCAAGCAGACGTAGACGAGTGCGCTCGGCGAATGTCGTAGACACGGAGAATGTTCAACAAATATCCTGCAATAATGATAATACTAATGGTAAATTAGAGGCTGTGGTGGATTCTAGTCGAGATGATGCTGATAATAATCTGCGTTGTAAAGAAGCGGAAGCTTTGAAAGATGATGATGAGGTCGAGGAGGAGGAAGAGGAGGAGGAAGACGGAGAGGAAGTTGAGGAAGATGAAATTGATGAGGATGAACTTGACGATGAAGACGACGAAGAGCGACGGGCGGATGACAGAGACGAGGAATTACGAGGCGAGAGAAATCACTCGGATTCTAGCTGTGATGGAAGATTCTCACGTCGCAGAAGAAGAAAAAGAAAAGTAGGATTGGATCGTGGAGTCTCGGAATCGGAATCCGAGAGATTTTCAATGCCACGATCTAGTTCCGTAAGCGTTGAACGTTTTTCAATGCGCGCCAATTGTGATTCGTCCGATTTTTCACGAGCCAACTCAACCTCCAACGAACGTTTTCATTCAGATTTTTCACTGGCCGTTGCCAGTGCAAGTTCAAATGACCGTATGTCCATACCAACCTCGGATCCTTTTTCCGTACGGAATCTTGATTTTGCAGTGTCAGCATTTTCTTTAGGTCGAGCTGACTCTTGCGATGAAAGATTTTCGGATGTTTACTCGACAAGAAATTCTGATTTTTCGACGAGAAATTCAACAGACTTTAGAACACAATCGGAGGAGGAAGAGAGGTTTTCAGATGATTCACTTGAAGAGATGTTGAGATCAGCTGTGCCACAGCCACCGCCGATGCCACCGTCGCCAGAAAGCCAGCCTGTTGTATGCAAGAGGCACTCTATCGCTTGGGAAGTATCTCTTGAAGAAGATCCCCTATATGCTCCAGGCAGTACTAAAGTTGTCGGAAGAAGACGACGACGTAGCAGCGATGTATCTAGTATGTTCTTATATCTATTATCAGCTATTTTAATTAATACTTGCACGTTAAATGCATGTACTTACTCTTTTATTCCATTCACTTTTTTTTTGTTCTTATTTATTTTTTTTTTTTTTTCCAGGCGTGGGTTCAGCGTCGAAGCTACGGGATCTAGATTACGACTGGCAAGAACCTCACCGTCGTTCAACGACCGACGATGATCTCATCTCGCCCTATTCACCAGATTCATCGACCAACGAACTGGATCAGCCAGTGTCTGGAAAGCGAGATTATCCTACGAAAAACGGCACGTACGTAATACGTGGACGTACGCGAAAAAGAGAACGTAAGCCTTTGATCACGTCTACTGTATCGCCGACGAGAAATACTAAAGCGGATTCAACGGAAACCACAAACGTTTCAAAACGCTACTCAAATACTTTCGACGATATAAAGAGTCTGCTACTCGAAGGCAGATTGGAGGGTCTCAATGAACCACCGCCAGACTTTGTACCACCAGTACCTCCGGATCTCGTCAGAGTTCTATCTCTACCTGCTTTTGATGACGTCGATGCGCCAGAGAAAACAACTACCACAATAATAACAACAACAAATGATTTGCCTGCTGCGAGACATCGCACCGATTATCTCTCCTCGTCATCTTCTTCCTCATCACCGCCACCACCAGCTCCGTCTCCACGTGCTGATAAAAATAATCACCACGAAGTTCTTCCCAAATCCAAGTGCAACGGAGTCAATGCACGTGGTCTGCTTCCCACCTCAAAGAGCCTGGACATTCATGCCACCAGTCGGTCACACGACGACACCAAAATTAAGACGTCCTCCAAAAAGTCAACGTCCTCCGCATCCAGGAAGTCTGATTCGCGGTCCGAAATCTCCAAGATCCCGGTAAATGTGTTGATTGAAGATCAGATAGTAAAGAAAGCTCTTAACGAGAATCGTAGACAATTGGAAAAGGTTAGCGATGCTATAAAAGAACTTGAAAACGTCAGAAATAGCGAATCATTTGTCGAGGGCAAACGAAGAATAAAAGATAATTCAAAGAAATCAAGAGGCATTCGCAATGAGGTTGATTCGGATTCGGAAAATGTCAATGAGACTTCAAGGGAAGACGAAGACTGTGATCAGGGATGCAGCAGCACTGAGTATGACCACCGGAGAAAGCCTAATGACACGATCAACGAGCTCGTGTATTCTTCCAGTCGGCGTATTGCTCAAAATGATATCGACAGCCTGTCAAAGAATGATCAAAGACAAATTGAAAACGTGATTGATGCTATACTAGAGGACTCGAAAAATCCCGACTTCCAGGTAACAATTCATAGCAACCAAATGAATTTTTTAAATTGAAAAATCCTTTGTCGGATATTGATTTATTTAAAATATTTACTCTATTTTATTTTTTATTGTATAGCTAAACATTATTGACTGTTATAGGTCAGTGTCGAAGTGCTCGAGTTCCCACCGCTTCCACCGTCACCGGTAGAAGAGGCTGATGAAGAGAGCTCGGATGTAAATGTTGCTCCTGTCATTGTATCAACCCACTATGGATCCCACCGCGCAATGACTCGTCAACCACCACGGACGATAGAGTACAGGCCACGAGTGCCACCTCACAGAGTACCCACTATTGACATCAAGGATCATCGATCCTCGTTGGACACTACTAGGTCAATGGATGCCGGATACTCTCGTAGCAGAAGAACTCCAAATGCTCCATCCAACTCAAGACGTGACGTAAGTACCAGCCACTTTATTTTTTTTTCTCCCAGATAAATATCATAATAATAATAATTTAAATTAAATTAAATAAGACATTTAAATAAAATATGATATTATTTTAGGTGCCAGTAGAACGTCGTACACTTCCGACAGACTTGCCAGGTCCCTCGCGAAGACGTACCACAACGAAACAATCCCCATCAGCAGATAATGCAATGGGAACACCGATTATGGGTACAATTGCACCCCCGGGTAATTCTGGTATGCAAACATCATGCTCCCTTCCGGAAACTCCAGTATTTGCTCGAGGAAGCGATATTCCCCGCACACCACAACATACTTCAGGCAATACATTATCAACAACAACATCCACAATGTCGACGGCTGCTACACAGCCTCGGAGACAACCCGGTTGGTATGCGCCGACGACTGCAACAACTGGAGGGTATCTATCGAGTTTACACAACTCATTTTAATTTTCAATAAAGGCTCGATAAGACTGAATGATTGACACGAATATCTGTGATCTAGATACCGGAGAAACAACCCAGGACTGGAGCAAGCGATTATCGGGACGGAGCTGCTTCGTCTTGCTGGTGGGCCCAATCGCGGGTGGTATCCAACCCGTCGCGGAGCGAATCAGCCTCGTCCAGCGTCGATCGAGCACCTGGAGCGCCTGAATAGTGCCTACGAGTCGCGACTGCCTACCGCCGGGGAGCAGAGGAAGCCGCTGACTCTGCCGACCAACATAACGCCCAACAAATACTTCGGTCAAAGTAAGCACAGCTCCGCCACTTCCGGCACTCGCGAGGCACTTCGGAGGGTCACTAGCTTGCTCATCAAAAAAGGTAAGTGCCGGGCTTTGCGCCACCTCCCGTCTTCTCCATCGTCTCCTCTTTCCTCTCCGATCCCAGGTAATCCAATTTATATTAAGCCGTTAAGTACAAAGCTAAAGAACCCGCTTTCAAGTATTTACCCTCTGCGTGCTTGTAAATATTTTTATTTACTATTATTATTATTGTTCGTTAATTAAATCAGCCCAGACCAATTGTTATTTGCATTTAGATTTCCACGTTGATTGCATTTAGATGTGTAGCGATTGTTCCAGTAGTTGCACGATCCTAACTACCAGTAGCAGAACCCGTTACGTTTGTTGAATAAAGGGCACAAAGGGCTGCCGATCGATGTCGGGTCTCCAGCACCACAATACGCATTATTTTCCCCAGTCTTGCTGTTTTAAATTACCCAGGAGTCCTAAATACGCCAGCGAAATATCTTACCCCGTAGCCTGGCTCCATCTGTCGGATCTCCCAGCTCAAGATCTCCGTCCGTAAGCTAAAACTCACACGAATAGAATAACTTAACATGTGATATATGTCTAGCTATACGTACGTGTACACGTAGACAAGTCGAACGCATTGAGAATAAGAGACCAGTGTGTGGGTTTATGTTATGTATGAGAAGACGACCTTGAAAGCACGATGGGAGGACAAGGCCTCACTTTACTCAGTTGAAGCTCGCTCTTGGATCACACACTTTATCTTCTAAGACGTCTCTTGTCATCTCCACGCTTATTATTATTATCATCATCATCATCATCATCATCATTATCATTATAGTCTTCTTTTATTCACATGTCGCCTTGACGTAGACTTTCCCCGCTTTCGGTCAAAGCCTCGTGCCAGATACCATCGTCTCGGGGCCTTGAATCATCATTACATTTCATTCGATTGCAGGTGCGCTGTCCGATGACAATGAAGATGAAAATAAAAATCAGCAAAAAGAAAATTAAAAAATAAATACAAAACTTGGAAACTATAATTTTACAGTATCAGGATTTGTGTAAGAAAATCCTTTTGAGAATGAAAGTAAAGCTTGAAGCTGCTCAAGGACCCGCGAGATGCGATCAACTACATCTGGATAAAATTTACGTTGATGAGAAAACGATAATGTTCAGTGAATTGAAAAATGCACCGTGAGCATTTTACTGCTGCTGCTTGTATTGCTTCTGCTATCAAACTGACAACGAGACTCTTTGCTTTGGCTTCGATTACTGCTACTATTTCTACAAGCGAACACCATATCACCTTATGGTGTAGACTGCATATAACTTGAGAATATTTTATCCTGACGTGTCCCCATTTCATCATCAAAGGAAAACCATGTTATCTCCATACGAACGTCGATTGAGGAAGTTCGCGGGAACACAATGGATTCTAACCATCCACACATTTATCATAAAGTTCCTTTATTTATGTAACGTTATCGCACATGTTTCAAAATACACCCCGGGTATTTCCCAATTGGAGAAAATTATTACCCGGGTGATCAGAGGCTGAAATAAAAATACCGAGAGAGAAATAACAATTTAACGACAGGGACTGTCTCCACTTTGTTGGAGGTAAAATAAAAATAAAGACCCGGGATAAAAAATATTTATATGTGTGACCCACGGAGAGCTAGTGAACGTAATCTAAAATAGTTGGAGCAGCGGCATAGCAGGAGATCGTGGAATAATATTAAGTAGAACACATGGGATAAATGTTTTTCGAAAGCTCAGTAGGCCAGGTTTGTTGGTGATTATTGGACGAGGGCGGCTGTTACACGGATGGGGTCGACGGGCGAAGGGCTGCCGCGTGCAACGAGACTGCGAGGCCTCGACGAATGAAATATGCCCAAGAGAGAGCGAGGGAATGAATGAATATTACTTGGCAATAGCTAGAGAGAGATGGAGATGACTGAGGTAACGGACGTTTTAGCTGGAGGCAAGAATCGTTACTCTCGTCTGCTAACTCGTCTACCTAAAGAACAGATCTTTACTCTTTACTCATTCTCTTTTCACCTTGTCGTATTGTTGAGGACGTCAAAGAGCTGTATATATATTATATATATAGATATAGTGTACGAGGAATACATGGATGGGTTATGTGAGCTCTGAAACATGACAAAACGAGTAAAGTCGTAGCCGGTAGATCGCGCAAACTCAACGAAATACGATCATCACTTTATGCGAATTGAGTTATACTCATACCTCGTACCTGGAGATGAGTTTCATAATAATTCTTTTAGTCTCAACAGAACAATGCGTTTCACGTCAGCGATACTACGATCTAACTCAACGGATCCACTCCACAGCCAGGTATTGTGTACAAAGGGACGGACAGAAAGCGAGTAAACGAATGGATACCATGGCACAGACGTAGTATTTTAATAAAAACATAAATTATTTTTAGTTTCCACCATCTACAGCCAGACAATAGACGACTCATTCGTTATGACCAGCCGGTACTAGTCTGCTGTGCAAATTCACCAATGGATCGCAGATAAGCCGAGATCTAGCTGGTGGTTTCGAGCCAACGGGGAGAGAACGAAACTAAAACAGTCTCCGAAAATTAAATATGTTGTGTATAAATGTATGTGAATTATATATAAATGCGTATAATTCATGTGCATTATGGAGAGTTAGGGGAGAGAACGAGTGCAGAAATAGACAGGAAGAGGGACAGTGAGAATGCAGAGAGTATAGGACACAGACGAGTGCGCCCGCGACTCCTGGCAACTTATTGATTTATTCCAAGGGCGAACAACCTACCCGGCACTGCTAGCAGAGCAAAGCACCGCAGTAACACCCCCGACATCTCACCCCCTTATTCACGCTTCCCTTTTACAGAGTAGAGCACGCCGGTCACTCTGCTTAATAATATGCACTGCATTCATTCCCTCTTTAGTTGTTGGAAAACAAAAAAAAGAAAAAAAATATGCTTAGCTTTAGTCTCACACCGCTCGTACCAGCAGCTTCTAATGGATGCGGATCATCGCGTTTTATCTTTTATCATCTTCTCTATATTTTTTTTACACACCAATGCGAGTGTCTTTTTCAGCCTGTATCAATATTTAATATTTAATTTCTAAAATTCCTATAAGTCAAAAAAAAGACTTTTGAACTAGAGTAGAATATGTAGAAATAGAAATGTATGCAGTAGTTGAGCAAAAAAAGGGCACTACGAGACGCCAGGAAGCGCGTACTCCTTCCTATAGTGGTACGGATTTTAAATTCACATTTTCATTTATTTATTTATTATTATTATTATGTATATTTAAATTTATCTCCATGGGTTATATCCAATAAAATAAAATGCTTCTGCACGTTAAAGGCCCGAGGCGGAAGCGTACATACCTGGGTATGTACCTAAAAATATGTTTCCACTTTTACATAAATATATATACATATACATATATATCTATTTATATATCATAGATGTAAGGTGTACAAGTGGGTGAATGAGAACAAAAATATTTATACATGCATATGATGATGAGTTTAACGGTAATACGTTAAACTCTAAGTATGTTTGTTCAAGTATGTATGTCTACATGTTCATTAATTGCATACCAAAGTTCCTCTATGACTCATAATATATACAACTACCGACTAGATTTGTCTAGCAATCCTGGCAATAACAAGCATACGTCTTTATCTTGGGTAAATTTAAATTTAAAGAGAAGCTTTGGTGCTGCTACGAGAGAGTTTACTAATTTAATTATACGTATATTTTGCCTAATTCTCATTTGTAATTAAGCTCGGTATGGTTAATTAGATAGTCGTGATGTTAAGATGCTCTTCAATTATATCGTTTTGGTTACTCTGTTTTTCAGGAAGCACCAAGGAGAGCAAGGGAACTGGAAAGGACGTTTTTCCTGCTGGGCCTTACTCTGGTTAGTATGGACGTATTGATGCTAAATTGACGTTATTTTTGTTTGTTTGATAAGTTGCCGCGGGAACTGGTATTAATTTAAAAAGTGACGGTCAATTTTTGCTAGTCAATTGACATCAATTATCAAACAGTTTTTCTGGGTCACATCACTAGTATGAAGTAATTCAATAAAATAAATAATTTTATTTTTATTTTGATATATTGACATGGTGTAGTTTTGTTATTTTTTAAATAAATTCGATAAGTTATTTTTACATTTAGTAGCATGTACATTTACGTCATTGAGTTATAGAGGGGATTGAACTAATGTCAACTCTGGAAATAATAATATCACCCTGACACATTGGATCTTGGAATAACAAGAAAAGATCAACGAAAATAAATATGTTAAACTTGTAAGATGTACCCAGTAATGACACTGAATCCAAGAATGCCCTCAATTCCAAGTCGATATTAAATATCCTCAGGCACTGCTCAATGTTAAGTCAAGCCAGATCTCGGTTCCTACCGAGCAATCAAAATTTTCCAGAGCATTTCTCTGGTGAGGTCTCAGTAGGCGAGAAAAAATAAAATGAAAAATTTTTAAGAACACAAAAAAGTAAAATATAAAAATATGACGGCGTAAAATATGTAAGAGTTGAAACGTCACTGAAATATCTCAGTGCATCTCACGTTAATTTCGTAGCTGAGGTCTCGTTATTTTCGGCAGTTACAAGTTACTGTGAAAATACACGAGGTCACAGGCAGAGTATGAAGAAATAGAAGAAGAAAAATAAGAAGAAGAGAAAGTAAAGAGGCTTCCTCGAGTTATGCTTCGTCGACACTTCTTACCACGAGGTTATTTTGACAGCAGTCTAGCGTTGATGATACCTTCTTATGCGCTCTCTTTCCTTCATAAATGGCTGGCTTGGCTCATAGCTCAAGATATCTAGTCTAAGTTTGCGGATGACCGAAAAAAAAGTAAAACAAACAACATCCATATAAAATAACTGAGATGGTAAAAACCTGCAAGACATAATTTCTAAGGCGGAAGTAAGTCTCGGATAGTCACCAAACAAAACTACTAACGACTTAACTGTACCGATAATGTCCTATTGCATTGGCTCAGTACTCCACTGAATACCGTACCAGATCAATAACCGAGTCTTGTCTTGACATACTGGATACCGTTTAATTCCAAACAAAGTTATACGATAAAAAAACTGCGGACTTCAAAGAAATCAATTGTATCAAACTACTTGTCATCAGTTATCTCCTGGAAGTAATTTATCTAGCGTCCGCTATTTTTCAGTCTGGGCAGTAAACTCTTGGTCAAGTAAAAGTATTTCAGCAGCGAATACAACTAAATGTAATAATAAGATACTAAACGTGTCAAAAATATAATATTAATGGGGTACACGCTTTAAAGTATAAATTAAAATACGAGTAGGACTATTTTGTACCGGAAGTGGTGCTACTTAAGATGCGGGACGTCGGCGAGACACGTCCGGCTGTGGCTTACAACTTTTTTCGACTGACTACAGGCTCGTGATTTCCATTGCCGAGCTAAAATCATTTCAACAATAGCGTTAATTAATTTTTTAAATTAAATTTTAACTGAAATTTAATTAACTAATTTATGAATGTATTTTTTTTTTGTAATTCCAGGCGGCGAGCCGAGTGACGTACCAAAGAAAAAAGGTTTCTTCAAGAATTTCTGGAAACGTTCACGGCACTACTCTCTGGAGAATCAATAGCCCAGGTGTTACCTTGCTGTTAAATGTCGCCAGCCACGTCGCGGAGATTTTTTGTCACCCCAACAAAGTTATTTAAACAAACAACGTATTAATGGAAATAGTAATAATGAACAACAGCAGCAGCAGCTACCACAAGAGCAACAGAGTCGCAATAATAATAATAATAATAATCATAATCGGAGTCAGCAGCAGCAAGAGCAAGATTACGAACAGCAGCAATTACAACTGGCAACAGCAAATCTTATTGAAAATCCTTGCTGCTGTATTGCGCAATAAAATCACGGGACCGTGACCTCACTAAAAAAATAAAAAGTGTGATTCGTTAAACTGTAAAGTCTGTATTGTAGCGGTGGCAGCGATTAAGAGGGCGTTTTAACGGGAGCCTAGACGCTATTGAAACCTTTTTCTTTTTTTTATACTCTCTATTTATTATACTCCGCTGGTTTTCAATCTTTTACTCTTCAACTTTATAAATTCCCGGGACTCGCTTTCGAAATGAGTCCATTAATATTTTAAACAATCTGGTAAGTAAATTTACTTGGTATTACAATTTTCTATTACTGTTATTATAGTGATACTAGTAATTATAATTACTGTAGATACTGAAATGTAAAGTTAAATATATATATAAATGTATGTGTTTTTTTGTTGCAGTGACATTGAACACAGTGATAGATTATTTTAAGGGAGAGACTTGAATTTTAAAAATAAATACGACTAATGTCTGAGGCGGAGAGATAGAGATGTATTTTCTAGAGTCCAGTGACCGGAAATAAAAGTGGTACGAGTGTTGAAAGACGATATAATAAGTGGCTTCGAAGTGTTATCGCCCAAAGATACCGTTCGATTTTACAAAATTTACAGAAGTAGTTGCTCGCAAGTAATCGCCGCTTTGTTTGTTGTTCATAGTATATATATATTTACTTATATATATACCCTGAAAAACACGATACAAAATAATGATTTTTTAACTAGTAATTTACATCACAAATGATAATAATATATTATATATTAATTAATAAATTAACTAATTTAAATATAAAGGGGTCGAAGTATTTTTTCATATGCGCTTTGCTCGAATGGAAAAAAAAAATGAGTTAATTAAAATTTTTAATAATGAGCACAATGCGCTGTCATAAATACAAATACTAGTCGAAACGAGATGCAATATATTTAATCGCTTGAACGCGAAGTCGGCCAGGATATGATAAAGCAAATGGATAAAAAAAAAATAATAATAATAATAATAATGTAGTGCAGTTTTGTCAAGAATTTATACGCGTGCAGAGTTATGCGACTCAAGTCACCGCGACAATCGATTAACGTGGCTGATAAAAATCGTTCCGTTAAATTAAATATATATGCAGATATATAAATAACAAAATAACGTATCGGATTATTTATATATATGTTACGTGGACATAAAAATAATATTTTGAGTACGAGTTGATGGCATTGTCGTAAAAATACAATTATGTCAATGTCAATCTGGTTGATGCTGAAATAAAAAGATTTATTATTGTAAAAGCTTATGGTAAACCGCTGAAATTTTAAATAATATTTATATTTATATATTTGCCGCTGCTCAATGGTATTTTACAATGCCCAACAGTTATATATATTTATAAATATATACAGAAAAAAACAAATTTCTTGACATAAAAAATTTTTTCGTCCTAATAAAATTTGATACTGAATTTACCCGCCTAATTTTTGAATTTTTTTCAAAATGATAAATTATAAAAAAAAAATATTTCAAATAATTGCACCTGTAGTTTTTTTAATTTTCTACACATGCATTTTTTTTTTGTAATTAATTAGTTTAAAAAAATTGTTAATTGTCTGCTAACTTCAAAATCCTGAAAATTTTACTTACGTCAAGAAATTATTTTTTTTTCTATATATATACATATATATATATTTACTTATGTGTACTAACATACAGCGGCGACAATTCCATTCGAGTAGGATTGTTGACTTAGTTGATATACTCCATTAAACAATTACTATATATATCTATTCATATTAATAGTTAAATTGTAAAAAAAAAATTGATAATTAGTGATTATAATTAAAAATGGTTCTTCTTAAGATCAACAAGACTATTTAAATCTTATTAAAGTAGTTTACTTAATAATTACTATAAGCTGTTGAGAGTGAATAAAAAAAAAAAAAAACAGAAAAACGTTTTTGTGACCCAGACCCAAGTACCGAACTACATGCCTTAAATTTAGTAAAGAGATTTAATTAACACTTATTTATGTATATTGATGAAACCTGGCGCACATTACTCATGTATTAATTAATTAACTAACTAATTAATTAGTATTAATATTAATATAATAGACTACACGTTTAATACGTAAAAAAAAAAAAACAATTGTAGTATAAATATATATAAACACCATGTATTTATGTACCGCATATAAATTTATGGGCAATATATTAATAAGCAGACTCTCTTGGTAGTTTACCGAGTGACATTGTATTTATTAGAGCCTGTGATGTATATATACTTATATATTAATATATATAAATATATACGTGTCTAGCGTATTCATTTTTATTACCAGTTATTCATGATATTAATAAATAATAACAATAATAATACTAACGTATCAACTGACAGTTAATTATTTTCATCGCTTCCGGAAACTTTACCACAAAGTTTAGTCGCAGTCGCCAAAGATTAAGTACAAAATCTGTAGCTTTACCAGAACTCGAGAGTCTAGATTGTAACTCTGTTGACTCGGCTAAATTCTGTGGATTCAAGTCAAGGGAAAGATAAAAATAAATATATATATTTAATAATAATAAAAAAGAAAAAAACTAACAACTGAAAAAAGTCTCGTAGTTGACAGCTCGATCTACATTTAAATCGTTAATAAATTTATTATTTTAAGGGATTTAAAAAAAAATAATTTAAAATTATGAGTGTTAATGTGGTAGGCAGACAAATTTAAAATTATTAATAAATAGAGTAAATAATTATTAAAATTTAATTTAAAAAATTTTGAAATTAACAAGTGCATTTTTAAAATTATTTACTCTATTTATTTAAAATTTTAAATTTGATGTCTGGGACATTGACACAAATTTTAGAATTTATAATTGTACGCCCTCGCAATGGATTTGTAAGCCAAAGTAAAGAGATTAATTATTGAGATTAATGAATGGTTAAATTTAAAAAAATATATAACTCATAGATAATACTGTACGTTTAAATGATTAATTAATTAATGATTAATCGATTTATTATTACGAATCGTGGTACTAAAACCAGTAGATAGATTTTTTATGTGTATGCAAATTTATAAGTAAAATAATCATGACTTATAATCGTCGATATTAATTAGTAAAATAAAAGTTGCCCGCGTTATTGATATAAAAAATAAAACCGGAGAATGACAAGAAATTTTGTACGTAGTCGAGGGTAATAACACGTATAGATATTTTATAAAATTGTGTTTTATTTTTTTATTATTGTCAAATTAATTTACTTACCTTTTCAGAATTAAAGATTATTAAAGAAAAAAAAAAAACAAATATAAGATTATATATAATTAATAATGGATTTAAGTAAATAACTATTATTGTAATAATAATACTAATAATAATAATAATCTAATCTTATCGAGGACGTTTTTGAAACTATAAACTCACGTTTTTTTGTACACCACTTTATACAAATTTATTACTTTATTAACACAATCTTATTTTTGATGTATGCAAAAGAAAAAAAAACTTACGATAAAAAATATCGTTACAAAGCTAGAGCTATAATAAAACCGGCATGTGGACTTCCTTTCTTCCATTTCCATTATTATTTAAACTCTCGTCATCACTTATTGAACTTAATGCTACTGAAGTTAGCCGGCGTTTAATAATTTTTGAATTTTTTCAAAAACGATCTTTTAAAAAAAAAAAATTTCTAAAATGCACTTGTAGATATTAAATTTTCACGTGCGTTCATAAACACATAAGTGTGAATTTAGCTGTCAATTGACAATTTTTTAATGATACTGAAGTTAGCCATCTAATAATTTTTGAATTAGAAACGATAAATTATAAAAAAAAAATTTCACTGTAGTTTTTTAAATTTTCTACACATTTTTTTGTAATTTGTTGGAATAAATTCGTAAATTTTTGTCTTCTAACTTCAGGATCAGGTTTTTTAAATTTTTAAATAAATAAAAAGTAGAATAAAAAATGCGAACTTAAATATTGGAAAAATCAGTACGCGCACTTTTTGAATTTATGAATTGTCTGCTGCATTCACACTCATGCGTATTTTTATTTTTTTTGTTAAAAAAAAAATTCAAAAATTGCTAACTACCTGCCAACTTCAAGATCATCAAACATAACCTTTTTTTTAATTATTACTGTCAATTATTTATTTAAACATTTAAAAACTTTAATTTTACTTATTTAATTAATTAATCCATCTTTTAAATCCTCATCAATCATCTCGACTTATAAATCTTGTTCGTAGTCTATTTAAAATTCTCTGGTGATATGAGTTTTTAAATTTCTTCTTCTCGCGTCGCAGCTCCAACACAATCCAACAACATGTATGCCCTTATATGAGAGGTAATCATCAGTACACCTGCAGTACTCGTGCACAGAAATACAACATGGAACTGCGACATCCAGACGGACTAAAATTAGAAACGGAGTTGAAGAAATTAAATTTAAAAAAAAAAAAAAAGAAACTTTAGAGAAACAAAAAAATAAAATTCCATATCCGGTATGTAGACATTTTTTTTTACAATTATATCAATTTTTATTTGTTTTTTTATCAATAAAAATTGTTACATAGGTAAAGTATCTGATGTCATCATCGTTATCATCATGGGCTGGCGCTTGGCACATTTTTGACAAACTGACAAGCAGCCACGAAATTATTGCGACATTTAAATAGTGTATTGTTAACTAGTATTCTTTTTTTTAATTAATCATTTATTTACTCATTTATTTTTATTTTTTTCGTAGTAAATAGTAAGTGCTAGCAGTAATAGAGTAGCGAGGGAATAAGTTGTAGCGATAGTATTAGCAGCAGCAGAAAACGGTACAGAAAATTACAATACATTGAGTTATTAATTTTTAAAATTTATAAAAAAACTGATATTGTTATTGTTATTAATTTTAAATTTTAAAATTACTGTTAACTCTACGTACACAAACATAATTTTTAAATTTTAAATAGTGACAGTTAAGTCAAGTACAAATACATGTGCACGAGGTGTTTAAAAAACGGAGCGACGGGATTAAAGTCGTCGTTCGTACAAGTTTTTAAAATAAAACCGTCTTCTATTTCCTTTTAGATATTTCCTAGTGAAGCTTAATGCAATGGGTTGCATCAACAAGTCCTTAAAAAGAACGTCAACTTGACACCAGTGATCCGGTTGACACACTTGAATCAATAAAGCCTTTGAATTTACCGGTTTTTTATTTTTATATTTAGTATCAATTGTTGTACAATCGATTAACTTTTTATCCCGTCATTCACATTTTTTTTTAATCATTAATGACAAAAATTGACACGCGTCAGTGCAACGCAAAAAGATTTACATGGATGACATCTTTATGATTATTATTTTTATTATTATTATATTATACGTGTATACAAATAGTAGTAATAGGTATCGCTGCTTGTTTTTTTTTTATTTTTTCAGTTTCATTACAAATTTATTATTAAAAAAATCTCATCGCGCCCATATCTGTTTTTTTTTATTTCATTATTATTAATATTATTATTATAATTATTAATTATTAATATTATTATTACTTATTATTTTTATTCCATTAATAAAAAATCTCAGCAGTTTTATGACACATCGCACTATCTTATACAATTAGCATGTAATGACAATGAGTAGCTAGAAAAAAAAAATAAAAAAAAAAAAAAATAATAAAATATTTAATGAGTTTTGAGGACCGCGTTAGTCTTGTCACAGGTAAAGGATGCAGCCGATCGATTCCCGGACGCCGCTTTGGTTTTCTTATCACGCTTTAGCCACACCGTCGCGCTATTATCTTTCCACCGTTACCTCTTTCTCTTCATGTTCATGTTCATGTTCTTCCACCTCAATCTCCTCCTCATTCTTTATTTTTAATTCTTATCTCCAGACCTCAACGTGAACTTTCTTTTGTGGTTCATTTCATTTCCACTTCTGTCTCTCCCCTCGCTCTCTCTGTTTCTCTCTCTCTCATACTTCATTATCATTGCACACATACAATTACAAATACAAATGATTACACATTTTTATTTTTTTTAAAATTTTCACACTTTTATTTATTTCGTTAACTAAAAAAACATTTTTAAAAAGAAGGCCGTAACTCCGATAAGAATAAATCGTTATCGTAATTATTTTATTTTAAATCACCCAGAATTCTATTAATCAATTAATTTATTTATTTAGAAAATGATTTACAAAACATTTTAAATTATTACTGCAATATTTCAATATTGTAACAAACATTTTATTGTTTTTATCAACAGTTGCCAAAAAATTTCATAGAAAACCCATTGAATTCGCGCTCTTTTTTAAATTTAAATTTCCATATCAATTATTTTTCTTTTTAAATTTTCTCTTACTCATTTTAATTTTCTTTCATACACAAAAACACACACGACGTTGAAGAATCGCGAGCAGCGGCGGCGGGCTTGCGGCTCTTTCCGTCGTTTCTTTCATCGTGCGGCTTAATCTGCTTTTTTTTTTTTTATTTACGTTACATTGTTCATTCGCTGTTATATTTATTTTATTACTTTTCATTTACTTCATTATCTTAATCAAGTTATCGGCTGTACTGTTATCAATATCAATATCATTATTATTAATATTAATATTATTATTATTATTAATAATTAATTAATTAAAAATTAGATAGTTTTGTATTGGTTCCCAGAGGTTACTGCAACAAAAAAATAGGTATCGGCCGTGAGCTAAATTGTTAGTTTAGGTAAACAAATAACATTATTATCTAGAGCAATTTAATTTATAGCTTTACTATATTTAACTTAAAAAAAAAAAAAAAAATAAATAAATAAAAATAAAATGAAATGAAAGCTGGGAAATAAAAATAAGAATCAAGGTAATCGATAAGAGAAAATGCGTGGGTGAATATTAGAGTATAGTACATATATATATTGAAGATATATAGAACGTATGTTAAAACATAAAGAAAGATAAAGAAGTCGTGTAGCAGAACCCGAAGAAGAAGAAGAAGAAAGAAGAAGTAGCATGCGTGCATTTTGGGCGTCAACGAAAAAGCATCAGCTCTTCTTCTCACAAACGGTTACGGTGAGATTAAAATAGATTTTTGGTACGAGGCCCAACAAGTAATTTAAAGTGAGACCGTAAAGATTTAGGTCTCATGTTTCTTGGTTTGAATTTTAAACGTTTAAAAATATATTTTATAAAAATAAACAAATAAATTAATGAATGAAGGAGTAAATGTAAATATAAATTTATATGTATATGTATGTTTATTAATTAAAAAAGTTGTTGACAAACCTAATAGCCACAAGTAAGGAGGTAGTCACCCAACTTTTCGACTACCGAAGCAGCTTGCTGTGGTTGGATTGGATCCTCGTATAGGGAAACTACGACTGCTTGCCCCGTTTTCATGCAGTGGACACCAACTTTACCAAGTTTTGCCCTTATCACACGGTCCGTTCCAGACAAATAGATATACCTATTGCCAGCCAAAGTCACGCCTGATGACGTGAGAATTTCCTGGGAATCGAAACCCTGGACCAGTTTTGCCAGCTCTTCTTTGCTTACCTAAAAATACAAAAATTCACTTTATTAATTAACGCCCATCAATACCAAGTAAATAATTAATTATTTAAATTATAAATAAATCTAGAGATGCTGGCACTACTCGGTAATCGATCGGTACTCGGTACTTCCCCTTTTCTCCCTCTCTGTTCAGTAAAGGCCGACGAACTGATGTCTAAATGACATTCCGACTATCGATTATTTTGTCCACTTTGTTCAGCATAAACCTCCGCTGCCTTGGCTATTACTCTTTATCTTCCTACCACTCATATACTTATCATTATCATATATTTACATTGTATTAAATAAGTACAATAAACTTTAAATAAATTAATTCATTTATTTACTTATTAATTAATGGGAATGACGCCGAGGATGACGATATCGACATATATCTACTCTACTGTATTAAAATCACGAGGTCTTTGCTACTACAGCTCAACCTCTCCATGGTCAATGACGAATGAAAGTGAAAGACGATCGATAAGAGTATCACGCTCTACTTGACATTTCGTTTTCCAAATCCTTTCTGTTTCGCTGATCGTTCACCGACCTGATACCACCGTAAATAATATCCCATTAATTAATTTATCAATTATTAATATCACCAGAGTCGGCTACTCACACTCCAATTAAATCCAATCTTACCCATATATAAATTCTAACAAACCGTAAATCAGCAGAGAAATTAAAGTTTATCTCCACTTATTGCAGACTAAACGAGTGAAAATCATAATCAAGGTCGTCATGGGCATTAGGATTTATCATGATCGCGATCATGATGAGCAAGAGTACACTTGAGAGATTTGTACAACTTGGAGTTACTGATTATCAGATTATCCCCGAGTTTAACGAATTTAACACACATGCATCTGTGTACACATCTAGTTAGACATCATCAGCGTGTGTGTTTAAGTAACAGGGTTTTTTATCTCCATGTGAATCGTCTTTACAGCTATAATACCATACTCTTCTTTACGCTTTAGTCTACTCCAGTATACCCGGCAAGGCATGACATAGACGAGCAGGTTTCAGAATAAACGAATGTTCGAGAAAGCACGAGGGGACGAGGACGAGTGAGAAATATCGCTGGAAAGTGAGACACGATATTGAAGGAGAGGAAATATATATATACATATATTTATATATATATGTATATATATGTATGTATGAATAAGCTGTGAGTGTGTCGTACTTGTGAGTCACAAGGAACTCTCGGCGGTGGACACGTTACTGGGCTTCATGATGAATCATTCAGAAGACAGTTGTTTCAACAAACCACGCAAATATTTTAATATTTAAAATATTATATTTTTTAGGTACCATCTATTCTCATGCTCGACTCTATTTACAAACTCCTCGTTCAGACTTGGCTGTGGAGAGAAAATTTAAATTAATATTCAGTTATTTATAAGTGGGTTTGTTGCAATTTAAAATTTTCAAATCCGTTGATAGGAAAATCAGCAGACTGCGACTGAGTAATAAAATAATTTACTTTTTATTGCTGCAGTACTATTGTTGATGTGGGTTTTTTAAAGAGCGACGAATACGATACGCTCCTGAAGCAAGGATGCCGTCCGTTTCAGCCGGCTGTCGCCATTTTGGCGTCCGCAACCGGAAAGTGTGCACGCAAACTCTCCAACGCGCGTGGCAGCTGCCGACTTTTATCTTCTCGCACAAATGCACAGGGAGAAAGAAAGAAAATACGTATATATATATACATATATATATATATATATATATATATAAAAATAAATGGACAAAAGATAAAAAATTTAAACGAAAGATTGTATTCCCTGGAGAAACAATGAAAAACATAAAGGCGTTTTCACTTGGACTGACAACTGATCTACTGTCTCATTATTACGATAGATTACTTTTTTAATTAAATAAATAAATCGTATCATGCTCCAAGTATTTAATTGCAAAAAATTTCTAATTTAAATCCTGCTTACTCTATTTACTCCAAACAAATCTCTATTTTATCAATAGACATCTACTTTTTATCAGCGTCTAAATTCAAATGACAATTCCACTGCTTTTGACATTTGATAAATTTTTGACATTTCCTTCATTACTTTTTTTACATTACGTGATACAATTTATATTTTTATATTTTTTAAAATTATCAGTAGTCATGATGATAAAAAAAAGGAAATGAGATAATTTGCCAGTCGCCATGTTGAGTTTAGAAAACATAAATAAAAAAATAACCGTTGGAAGATCGATCAACGCGAGGCGGCGGTTTTAGCGAAATTCGAATACCACTGCCACACCCTCTTGCTCGTGCGAACACATATCAGCCCTTTTAGCTTCAGCTTCATCTGTTGTCCTCGGAGTAACAATGCCAGTTGATAATACTGTCAAACCTGACAGAATAATACCTCTAGCATAATAATAAATACATACGTCCATCCATTCGCATATATAAAACTCTACATACATGTACATACATATAAATATATATATATATATATATATATATATATATATAACAATAATCGATTGGCTGAGAGAGCCGCAGCGTGACTTTCGTCATTATCCGCTTCTTGACATCTCATCAAGCCAATGATCCGTCTGCGAAAGGCAACGAAAAAAAAAAAAGAAAAAGAAGTTATTCTGGATCGATGCGCGCACGCCCTGACGTAAAATCCCACACGGCTTGATAAATATATTTGTGTATAGATTTTCCAGGAGTATTTTAAGGATTCAGATTACAGATGCAGCGAAATCGATGAATTTTTTTAGAGATGTTAAAAAATCTGGGCTACATCTACGTGGCAAGAAGCGCGCGCTGTATCCCTTTGATAAATTAGTGACCGTAGGAATGAATACTAGCAAATGTTTCGGGGTTAGAAAATGCCGTGTAACCGGCACGGAGACCTTGACTACCACCGCGTCGAGAGCAATCGTGAGGGCCAAGCCGGTAGGCATTATGGCGTATACAGATGTCCGTTTTATCTCGTAATATCTTCTTCTCTTTCTGTCTCTCCTTCCTCCTCTTTCAACCTCCAACATAAAATGACACTAAATAAAATATTTTTTACAAGTTAAAGCTACGACTCGTCGATTGTGCGGCCGATGGAAGCAAAGAGAGAGGATTCCAAACTTTTTCACCGTTTCTTTTTTTAAAATCAAACAAAGCTACTTATCGCTCGGACCACATTTTATAAACCTGATAACTGATATGGGAGTACTATCTACGAATAACAAATAACAAATAAATTAATAAAGTATACCGAGTACGAGTACGGTGGTTTTAATTTAAATTTAAAACTAAGGACCCAATGGCCGGTATTTTTTAGGTAGCATACAACAAAGTACTCACTTCAAAGCCGTCCGATTTCGCCCACAGGTTTCCATCGTGCCCGGCGATTGCTGCTTTCGTCACGCACCTCGACGCGAGCAGCTGCTTGTCAATGTAATCCTGCCAGCTCATGATTAACCGGTAAGATTTCTTCCTTAAATCAACGTCTTCACCACAACAAAAAAAAATAAATAGATAAATTCAAATTACTCCTCCAATAATTATCTATATCTACATCTATCTATCTATATGTATGCATATATCTAAATATATATATATATATATATATATATATATATATATATATATATATACATATAAATGTATAGATAATTCTTAACTTTAATAAATAATAATTGTACCACCTCTACTTCTATATTAAAAAATGTCTGGGGTTTTGTCCACACCGCGAATGGAGACTCGTGTTGTAGATAAAACGGCTAAGACTTAATAATATTTTACGGCACTGGAGACACTCAGGAGATACCAGAGCAGTCACCGTTGACTCACGTCTTTGGATAAGAAGTTGAGACTACCACGACACGATTCGTTCGACTAGTCGTCTCTCCAACTCGCACGTCGCGCCACCCTTACTTTTAACTCTCTCTCTCTTTCCCTCCACTGGTGGCAGCCTTCCGGAGCATCAAAACCCAGGGTCTCTATATCTACTCCTACCAGGTCCGCTCTGCCCCCAATAAAATCCTACCGTGATTATAGACATCCAGCAACCAGCGGTACCAACCCACCCACCACCTAAAATGCTAAAATTTAATTACCTCCTATCTGATAATAATTTAATCGTCATATAATTTTATAATTGCATACAAACTTGCATTTTACCTCTACTTTAAATTTAATTGTGCTGATAATCATTTTTTAATTAATCACTGTAATCTTTTTCAGTTTTATCAAATGACTCATTAAATTTGCTGGGGCTCAGGGTCGTAGCCAATTAAACGCTTTTTTGGAATTTGCTGCGATGGAGATCAAGTGAAAAAAAAATATGATACTCAGTGATTGGAAGATTATTGATTATTATGGTTGCAGAATAATTAATAAAATGACCGAGCAAGCGCCAAGTTTATGAGTCATCGGATTTAAAATAACGTTGCTCGTCATCTTGCTCGAGGCCCTGACAATGTTACGACGAGGATGACGTCAAATTTATTTTTTTTACCGGCATATTGCCAACTTGGTAATGCCAACTTGTATGTGATGCTGTTGGTGTTGGTAAACTCATGCTCGTAATGGAGTAGCTGGAGCTGCTGGCGGGGATTTAAATAATAGGGTAGAGGGGGTGATCATACTCCACGTGTTTTTAATTTTTAAATTTTATTTCTTGTGCTTTTTAGTATGTATTGAATAAATAATTGGTATTTAAATAATATAGCAAGATGATGCACGTTGCGAGTCCTAATGACATCAAAATTTATGATTTGAGTGCTGGGATATCACTTCCAGAAGTAAGTTGTGATATTTGTTAATTAACCTATAAATAATAATATGTAAATGAAAATTTGTTATTGTTTATTTTTCCAGTGGATATCAGCACAAAAAAGGAGGAGTTTATTAAAAAAACATGCGCGTAAGTAATTTTATTTTTTTAAATCAGATTTGTTGAGGATGTTGATGATGATTTTGTTACAGGTCTGCGTAGCGAGATCCAACTTATACAGGATTTTGATATGCCTGGTGTGAGCACTTCTGTTAAAATATCTAGAGATGGACAGAGTATTTTAGCGACAGGGATTTACAAACCGCGAGTTAAATGTTTTGACACCAAGGAACTGTCGATGAAATTTGAACGATGCTTTGATTCGGAAGTTGTCAACTTTCAAATTTTATCTGATGATTACAGTAAAGTAAATACATTTGTTATTTATATTTTTAATTGTTGTTGTTATTATAAATTTTTTAAAATTTTGTAGCTCGTATTTCTTCACTGTGACAGGCATGTGGAAATTCATGCCGCCCATGGAAAGTATTACAGACTACGAATACCCAGATTTGGTCGGGATCTAGAGTATCATTATCCTTCATGTGATTTATTTATTGTAGGAGTCAGGTCAGCATCACCGAGTCTAGAGTTTATATTTTTAAATTAAAATTTTAAGTATGACATTAATAATTATTTTATTTTTTAGTAATGAAATATACAGACTAAGTTTGGAAAGAGGTCAATTTTTAAAACCATTTGAATCAGAGTCCGCGGCAATAAACAAATGTGCTATTAATCCAGAGCATCATCTTCTGACTGTCGGTACTCAGGAAGGAAAAGTTGAGGCCTGGGATCCAAGAATTAAAGACAAAGTCGGCACTTTAGATTGTGCTTTTTATTGTGCGACACAAAATTTGAGGTAACGCAGCATTTTTTCTGCCAAGTACTTGGCCCTGATGAAATTAAATTTAAATAAATTATTATTTTAGTATGGATACTGTGCCATCAGTTACGTCATTGAAATTCAAAGGAGGCTTAACAATGGCCGTAGGAACAGCCACAGGTCAAATTTTACTATACGATATTAGATCTAATAAACCCTTTTTAATGAAAGATCATATGTATGGTTTACCAATAAGAGGAATTGACTTCAATGACAAAATGGATTTAGTTTATTCAATGGATAGTTCTATTGTCAAAATTTGGGAAAAAAATACCGTAAGTAATTATTTTGTTAATTAATTAAGTACTCGATTGATTGATTGATTTATTTATAGGGAAAATTATACACATCAATAGAATCAAAATCAGATTTTAATGACTTATGTGTAGTACCAGATACAGGTTTCTTATTTATTGCGAATGAAGCACCGAAAATAAAGACATATTTTATCCCAAGTCTTGGACCTGCGCCATCTTGGTGCAGCAGACTCGATAATTTGACTGAAGAAATGGAAGAGACGAATTACGAAACAGTTTATGATGATTACAAATTTGTGACTGAAAAAGAATTAGACGAATTAGGATTTTCACATTTGAAAGGGACGAATATGTTGCGTGCTTACATGCACGGTTACTTCATGGACGTGAGACTTTGGCGCAAAGCTAAGGATGCTATCCAGCCGTTCTCATTTGAAGAATTTAAGAAGAAAAAAATACGAGAAGCGATTAATGAAAATCGCGCAAGTAAAATTAAAATTGATAAACTTCCTCAGATTAATAAGGAGCTTGCTTATAAATTAATGGAAAATGAAACGAATAACAAGAATATTAAGAAGAAAAAAGGAGCTGAAAGTCTACTCAAAGACGATCGTTTCAAGACTCTCTTTACCAATCCAGATTTTCAAGTTGACAAAAACGCTGAAGAGTTTATTCTTCACAATCCAGTTATTGCGCAGCTGGATAAAAGCAAAGAGAAAAAATTACGCGCTCTTGAGACTAAGCAGCCGAAAGAAAAAATACTCACTGCTTTTGATGATGATGACCGTAAGTATTTTAAATTATTATTATTTATTGTAAATAAAAAAATGCATACATGATTTATTATTTTATTATTATTAATATAGATCGTCAAGATTCCGATGATGAATTATTACGTGACTCGAGTTCTGATGACGACAAGCCCTGGTCTGAAGATGTTAAGAAGAAGTATCGTCAGTTGAAACGAATTAGGAGAGAAGCTGAAGAGAATGAAGAAGATGAAGACGAAGATGATGAAGATAAAGTTAAAAATAAAGATGGCGGTGGACGAGTTGGGGATAAAAAGCAGCCGAGATTTTTCGAAGTCAAAGAAGGTGTTGAATTCCGAGGAGGAAAAGCTTACATGAAGAAAAGAAATAAGTCAGTCTTTTTTTCATTGAATATTTTAATTGATAATTATTTTTTTTATTGTTGCTAATAAAATAAAATATTATTTTTTCAGAGCGAGTTTGGAAGAACGATTACAGCGAGAGGAAGCGAGTTCGTCAAAAATAAAAGGCGCTCGGGGCAATAGAGAAATGACTTTTACTATTAATAAGGTAATTAATGAGTTTTGCAATACACAATAATTTTTATTTATTGATTAAGAGTTTGCTGATGTTAATTTTTTTTGTTAAAGAAAAAATTCGGAAAGGGCAGAGATGCTGTCAAGCACAGGAGAGCTGATCAAAAAGGTCTCCTGAGACCTGCGGGTAATATTGGAAAGCGGAAAAAGTTTTAAATAAAAATAATTTTTTATTTTCTCAATTTATTTTTTTTTTATTTTTCCTATTTATGTACATATTTAAATTTATTGTATGTAAGTTAAGTACGGAGTATTAAGTAGTTTATTATAATAAACTTTGTTGAATAAAAATAAATTGCGTGTAATTTATACTCACACCGATACGATGTAATTCAAATCTTAATTGCCGCCAATAAAATTTATAATTTCGTACTGATTGGTCTGGAGTTTGTGGTAATCTGGGAGTGATTGGTAATAAATTATTTATTGTGTTTACTTTCAACAAAGTATCGGTTTGAAAAAAATAAAAAAATTCCGCAGTAAGTGGAATGAAATATCTTTTTTAAAAGGTGAAGAGTCATCGCACGAGTGATAAAAATTTAGCAATGTATTGTAAAATTGTAAAAATCGAGTGTCGGTGTATATTTATTACCGAGTACGTGGGGAATGATATTTATTTATTGTCATTAGAATGGTAAGTTGCAATTAGTTCTTATTATCCATTTATTTTGAATTGACGTTAGCTCTCAATTTAATTTTTTTCGCGGTAACAATAAAACTTATCGCCCGTTAATCTTAAATAATAATTTACTGTCTGAAATGGGACGTACAGATAAAAAGGATGACGTTATTGATTTTTTTGATCGTAAAAATGTAAATAATTATTGTAATTGTTAATATTTAAATAATTTAACTGTCATAGTATGAAATAAAATCTATACAATAGAGTAGTTATTATTTTTTTAGACTAACGTTGACACCAACGGCTCATCAAATGGAAAAGATTCATCATCTGAATTTGAAAACGTGGATCCTAGAACTTCAGTTTTGTCGGAATTACAATTACGCAGTACAGAGGTACCTTTTAATTACAAAGCAATAATAAAAAAAAATAAAATCTATTTATTGGAATATTAATTAATGAAGTAATGATTAACAGCATAGATTAATAACAGAGACACCAGATTATGAAAATCTCAGTACGTCTGCGATTCTCCATTACTGCAAATGTAAAATTCTACGTCCTTATCTCCGACTTCTAGCAGTTATGGGTTTGAAACCGACCGCCACAGATTCCGAACACTTTTCTAGGTATTGCGTTCTGTCAAACATTCATACATTCCAAGTTATTATTTTTATGTGCGTCGGATATATTCTTCAGTACATGGCATGTTTTAGGTAATTAATCAAAATTATTATTATTTTGCCTATTACAATTTACAGTTATTCTATACTGCAAAAAATTGGGAGTAAATTTTGAGGGATTACAGATTTTATTTAAACCCTGCAAGTCCAGTCACTCCAGCTTTTCTTCCTCACTGCCTACATTTCGTTATCCTGCACCAAGTCTTTGATCCGCGATTACTCGTAACTAGTCAATTAATTAATTAATTACGATAATGAATATAAAATATCTAATTTATCAATAGAAGAGACCGCGGATTCTGTTACAAACTCATGCCAGTAAAGTATGAAGAGACAGAAAACATAACTCGAGCACAAGTTTACGAGCAAATATGCTACGGGAACGCAATCTTCAGCTACTTGATTCCCAGTACTCTTCATCTGGTAGCTTACTTATACACAGTTTATCTATTTCGTATACAAGAAAACGAACAGTTACCCAATCTTATGGAAAGAGCTTTTCTACTATCTTCAAATTCAGCGAATCGGGGCAATCAGAAAAAACTTGTTAGAATTTTATGGCTGTTTATTGGATTGAGTGGTGTGTGGATGACCATGGCACTGATAACTGTCAATATTATGATGGCACAAGGAACTATTAGATTTCAATGGCTTGATCAAAGGTATCCATCTATTACTATCAGAGAATTCCCTAAAATAAATCAATAAATGATATAATACTTTTCTACAGTCCGAAACAAGTAAAAGAAATATGCAAAGTATTTTTAATTATCTGCACTCTGTGGCACGACATGGTCCAGGGTACGATAATAACGAGTTATTGCTTGCAAGGTCAATTATTAGTGGCCCATTTGTCATTTTTAAAGGTAAAATTACTGGAACATACTTTGCCGGCGACTGATTGGATGAAAGTAAGTATCTTGCTGAAGATAAATGATAAATTATTGAGTAACTGAAAATTATTTACAGGAAATATTGGAATTTAAAAAATTATTAAAGTACTTCAATGACGACTTGGGCCCGGCAGTCTGTATTTACACAGTTGTAAACTTGTCATGGGCAGCAGCTGGAACCGCGTGGTTGCTACAATACGACAGTGTTGATTCCAAAGAAAATCTTGTTCCGTATGTCAGCATTGTCAATGTTATCTTGTGGATCATGATATCCGTTGTCCCATTTGTTCAGGCCGCCCGTTTGACGACCGCCTGCTCTATGATGCAGAGCATCGGTCATGAAGTACGAGTACGACCGTTTGTTTACCAAGGCACACCTGGAAAAGATCTTGATTCTATTTTACTGTATACTTCCTCATTAAAAATGTACGCGAAAATGTTTCGAGTACCGGTTACTGGAAGATATCTTTGTTTGTTTCTTACTATTGGGTCTATTGTTATAATTACTCTCGGCCAGTGTCATTTCTTCTCTTGATGCTCTGATACAACTGAATAAAATTTTTTTTCAAGTCTTATACATATCAAAGTCCTCTACAGAAAATTTTTCAATTTTATTTATTAAATTTTACAGGAGGCAAAAGTAATTTTAGTAATTAATTTATTTATTTTTTAATCCTAAAAATAAAATATTTATATTTAGCACAAAATTTTACTTTAATAATTCTGTCAAATTTGAATTATTGATCCATTTGACATTCCTGGATGGAATTCCCTGATATCTATGAAAAATGTGAGCCAGCAATAATTTGTAAAAATAATTATCGATTAATTTAAATGAATAGTATTCAATTTAATTTAATAATAAGATATAATAAGTATAAGGTAGTATTTTATTCTTCTAATGAAATCTCATCACCGACATCTATTACGTGTGTTATTGGAACATCTAGCTCTTCTTCTCCTGAGATATATAATGGTTGTCTTGGATAGTCTTCGTCTTCTGTATCACCTGGTTTTGAATCATTCTCATTCAAGACTTCATCACTTTTAGATATACAATCAATTTCTTCTTTGTAATAAACTTTTTCACAGTCACAAAATCCATAATCAGCTAAAATGATGTCAAATTGTTTCCGTCCTAAAGTACAGTCGGAAAATTTGACTTCCAATGGAGGTGGGGGCACGTTAACTTTATAATAATTCCAGCACCCATAGATCTCATGGTCGACAACAATTGATGCTGCGTACATTGAAGTATTAGGCGCGAAGTGGAACTTTACGGAAGTCGGCGAACATTCATAGTAAAATCTACCTTGAGTCTGTAAGAATAAATATTTATTTTAAATTTGAATAAATCGATAACATTTACCTACAAATTAATTACAGGTTCCAAGTGTGAGAAATCTATCGCTCGAGATGATGTAAGAAGTGCAGCTGCAATGAAAATAAAATTTTTAATATTACTTATCATTGTGCGTTCAAATAAAATTCGCCGACAATTGGAGATTAAAAATAGGCATTACAATCTCACACGTGTCAGCAATAAATGATTCAATTTCTTCTTATATACCTTTTAGACAAATTTTATTGTTCTGCTATCGTTTAAATTATCACTCAATACACTTTTGATTTCACGTATTATTTTTTATTTGAATGCACATATAAAAATATCTATAAACAAATTACAGAATAAATTAGAATTTTTATTGCGCATTGATGAAAATTAGAATTATATTAAAAAAAAAATTTATGTGTTGAATGCTACAGCTGAATTCAAAAATTATTTAAAATAATTTTTTTATTAGTCTATAATTTATTTATTAAATTTAAAAACTTTTGATTTGAAGCGCGGGAAATTTTAAAGTCGCCGTAGAATCATCGGAATAATTTTGAATTTTATTTTACTTCCAAAAATCCTAGTAAAATAAAAAGACTTTTTTTAAATTAAATCAACATCTTTTTAAACGGGTGTTTTAAATTTAATATTTCCCGCGTTTTTTAAAGATGTCGCGAGTTTATTATTATACCAGCAAATGTCGATAAAAATTAAACCTTTTCTTTGTTCCAACTTCCGATAACGTTCCTGAACATTCCAGAAAATACAAAAGCGTGTCTATAACCTCCTAGAGACATGGACATTTAATACACTAGTCCTGTTGCGATCGTATCAATCGTATTCCGCGACAAAAGTACTTTTACTCCAACTTGTACATATTAATTAAATTTAATAGTCTAATTTATTTGTATTAAAAGCTCTGAAAACTGCCAATTGTTGTCTTTTTTATAAAATAAAAACAGCTGAGTTTGTGATATACATTTTATTTATTTACATTTAACGATTTAGTTCTCTGATAAAACTCACTTAACTTTTGGATAAACCGTTTTAGTTGTGTCATTTAGATTGTGTCATACGGTAGGTCTCTGATTTATAATTTTTTCAACTCGTAAAATAATTTTCAACACTTGATCAATTAATTCTCACTCATTCTTTGAATATGATATTGAAAGTAGCAGACATCAGACATTTTTTAAATTTTATAAATTAATTTTCGTGTGGAATTTTTTAAAATTTTTCTATAAATATTTTACTTGTTTATTTAAAATAAATTAATGTTTTTTATATCTGCTACTTTCAGTATCATCTTTGAATTGAGTATCAAACGCACTAATATTTTTTTTTATGTAATTAATTTGATAAATGATTTAAGGGCTTGGGAGATTGTAATTTATCAATTGAACGTTAACTCAACCGGTGAAAAAAATGGCCAAATGGGGAGAAGGAGATCCAAGGTGGATTGTCGAAGAAAGACCAGATGCTACAAATGTCAATAACTGGCATTGGACTGAAAAAAATGCGTGTGCTTGGTCCCAGGAAAAAATAAAAGAGTTGTTTAAAAATTTTGAAATTAAAGGCGATGGATGTAAGTCGCTAATTTTAATTATTAATTTTTTACAAGTTCATTTGAAATAAGTTGTATCTTTAATTAATTAATTGATTAATTAATTTGTTTAGTAAGCTGTACGATAAAGGAAGTGGAGACTTGTGACGGGGAAGCTGTCGTCAATAACCGCAAAGGCAAGCTTATATTTTTCTATGAATGGAATATCGCTTTGAAGTGGGAGTCGAATGAAGATAAAGATATTAGTGGAAAAATAAATATTCCGAACTTGTCTGAAGAAAATGATATCGATGAAGTTGATGTAAGTCGAGTATTCAATTTCCTTTTATTTATTTGAATTATTATTTAGTATTTAGTAATTTTTTTTTTAACTTCATTCACAGATCGAGATTACTTTAAAGAGTAGTACGAATGAGGGTGAAAAAGTTAAACACTTTTTGCATACTAAAGGAAAAGACAGCATTCGAGAACGACTGTCTTCTTATGTATCAGCTTTAAAAGAAGGTAAATATAAAAAATGTTTTTTAAAAATAAACACTGTAATATTTCAATTTAAAAATTGTATGGTTTTTATCCAAAGAACAGAATTAATAATTATTTTATTTATTTGTCGATCAGAATTTTCACGAGGAATGATACTGCCGCAAAAAAACAATGTTAATAAAAATGTAGTAAATTCATCAGCTATTTCTGATATCAAAGCGAAAATGAATGCCACCGTTGTTTCGTCTAAAAAATCACTAGGATACAAGATAGCGACTGCGACTATTAAGCAGCAACAAAAATTCCAGTGCAGAGCTGAAGAATTTTATAATGTTTTTACAACTGCTGAGGTATTTATCAGTTCTTACTTTTTTTATCTTTTACACCCGAATGGATGATCTCTATTATCTTTGTCGCACTAATACAGTAATCAAGAACTTTGGTCAAATTTTTCTTTCAAACACGAATATTATCAAAAATTTAAAGCGCGTCGCTAGATTAGACAGTAGATTAATGTGCAATCTATAATTTGTATTTATTTTGGCCAAATACCTGATTTAAAATTAAATCTACAGTCCAATCTGGTTATAAGTTACAGTTAGGGACAAAAGGCGAACAATTTTTTAAAAATAGCTTTCCACTACTTCTATTTTTTACTCGATTGCTCAATTTTCTGCATATGTGTACGTCGTGGTTGTACCCGCAGTCCTTTTATAAGTTAGTTGACGCAGGTGTTGATCACTTCTGCCCCTACCATGTCCAATTTTGACAAAATTTTGTCTCGTGTAAAAGTATTGAGTGATCGGCGCCTGAGTTGACAACGGAAAAACTTCACTCGTGGAACTCGAGTGGGGATACAATTTCGAGACGAGCGATAAAAATAGGGGAAATAAGTTATAGCCGAGTAACTTATAACGAGGTTGTACTGTAAATCCAACTCTAAATCATAACACAATAATTTATTACCGATTCTCGATGTTTATCTAGTAAATTTTATTTCAGATGGTGCAAGCGTTCACGAAGGGTCCCGTAAAAATAGAAGCAAAAAAATCCGGAAAGTTTGAACTCTTTGGTGGTAACATATACGGAGAGTTTGTTGATTTATCTCCAACGAAAATAGTACAAAAGTGGAGAGCCAAACAGTGGCCAGACGGGCATTTTAGCGAAGTAATTATTGACATTAGCGAGAAGAACGACCACACGGAAGTTAATCTGACACAAACCGGTGTACCATCAACGTAATTATCTTTTTAATATAATAATAATTCTCATATATATGTTAAATATTTATTTAAACGCTACGAACAAAGTAATTAATGTAGACTAATTAATTATTCTGTGTTTCAGCGAGGAAGAGTCAACAAAAGAGAACTGGGATCGGTACTACTGGGACCCTATAAAACGTACCTTCGGTTTTGGATATTTTATGTGATCTAAATTTTTCATACTTTATATTTATTTAATAATTGAATAGGTCAACTTATATATACACTATTTTTATCATTTAATGCTTCAATGTTCTATCAGATTTAATCATAAAACTAATGAAGAAAAAAAAAGTCCATCAATGCAGGGTTTAAATTTAAACAGCCGCAATTATTTGTCCATCATGTCATCATCACGTTTATAAGATAGGTTCTAAATAATAATAATAATAATTATACAAAAAAAAAAAAAATAATAAAAATAATTAAGAAAGAGAATGGTACTGGAGGCAAGTGCATTGTACACTCATGAATTAGTTAAATAAAAAAGAAACAAATGTGAATTTTTTAGTAGTTAATTATTTATTTCTTAGTTTTCTTCCTTGCCGACTTACTTCCGCAAGAGAAACTGGGAGATGCCGCTATTTGTCCACCCGCGGTGGTGTTATTTTAAAAATAATAATAAGGACACGAGGAAGTACGTAATTGTGCACTGGCAAGTAGAAAAAAAAACAACTCGGTCAGACGGAACAATAATTTTTCCTACGTCCCATAAGATATTAATGGTATTGATTTTAAATTTTAATTTAATTAATCGATGCCAATGGATATTATTTACATAGCAAATTTAATATTGATTAATTTGTATAATCTATAAGACGAGGAAGAGAGGATGCCTGGAAAACTCCTAGAAACCTTAGGACAGATGATGCAAAGGGCAAGATAAAAATAAATTAACTCTGCTGTTTGTAATTAGATTAGTCATCTGACCTACTTGTCATTGAATTAAAAAATAGTTGTGTAATAAAATATTTAAACAACAAGTACGAAGAATGTGCGAACGAAGAATATCAGTCGGTTAAGTTAACCAGCCGAGTGTGACAGATTGCAGGTCTTATCTTTCGCCGGACGAAGACGTAATTTGCTCGTCAATGTCGATTCTTTATTGGATTAAATATCATTTTAATAAATGCTAATAAATTTAGCTTACTCGTTTAAAGCAGAGATAAAAAGTATGAGAAAAAGTTGGAGACGAAGTTGAGGAGCAAAGAGGTTGAGACTAAAAATAATTTCCTGTGAGGCAACTTGTGCGGAAACAATCTCTTTAATGATAATTATCGTCGCGAATTATACTTTGATAAATCTGGAATGAGGGGAGAGACGGAAAATAAGTTTGAGATAACGGGAAGCAAAAAGTTCTCGAGGATTAGTAGTACAGTTGCATACAGATCGTAAATATATTATCGCGAGTAAGTACTAATGCTCTGAAAGGAGTTTGAGAGTAATATCTGGGAGCATGAATGGGCAGAACTGGGCGTCGTGCGTGCGTGCAAGACAGCGCGACTACTACTATTACGTTATGTGTACGTAGAATAGATTATACAAGCTTGGAGGAGGAGAAGGGGGAGGAAAGGAAGGAAGAGACGTAACTTAAAACTAGTGAGAGATAGGACGGGGAGATAGTTGTGGAGGTGTCTCGATACTGTTGGCGCGCTTGTACATCTTTCGCTATTATCTGTGGATATTCGATGTATTCGCGCTGGTAGGGGGATGCAAAATTCGCGAGAAGGAGACAGGATGGGAGTTGTTGGGAGTAAAGCCGAGTAGAGGAGATGAAGGAATGGAATGGATAGAAAGGCTCGGCAAGTGCGCGCGCCTGCGAAAATCAAAATCAATGTAGTCGGCTCGCGCGGTTCGCTCGGATTGCCCACGCCCTAGTCCACCGCGGTCCTCCACAACATTCGGGCTACATCATCAGTTGCGATAAGTACACCAGGGGGTAACCAATCTGGATGACAGCCAATGTGTGCCAGTGTGATCGTGCTAATCGCGCCGATCGAATCCATTCAAACGCTGCTCCGTAACTCGCACTGTATATTCTTATTATAAGACAACGTTCAATTTATTATACGAGTTACGGATAATTATTTTGGGTAATGAGTAGTCGTGATGTAATAAATCCAGAGTGCACGAGACGAGACATATTATTGGCAAGCTGGTGCTAAATAATACACAGAGCTCCCATTGTACCTCACAGTGAGCGTGGATGTGGGAGTAGATGTGTGTTGTCTATGTTGTTGGTCTGTACACAAGTGGTGGTGGTGCGTATCCAGCCCCCGAGTCGAAAGAGATTAACCCAGCATCGTATCGTGGAACGGTCAGCCGCGACCTCGTGACGACCCCACCGTATAGATAGACACACAACAACCAGTCTCAGCACGACCCCGTAGTGGCAGCAGCGTCGTAGGGAGTAAGAGGTGAACCCTGTGAGAGCATCCAGGAGAGAAAACCGCACCCTCGTGAGCAGCTTCAGGGACAGTGGGAGTAAGACCGCGAGCTGACACAGATAAACCTGTGTAACAACATTCGACAGCACATTGTCACACGTAAATCCCGTTCACGCAATGGGACACCCGACAAAGACTCGGATTTCCCTGTCCCGAACCACGAGGGACAGATCCACTGACTTTGCCGCCTTGGGAAAATAATTTATCACGAGCTGTCTTCTCAACCAACAAAGATGTATGTGCAAGAAACGATGGACAAGACTTATCACCCACCGGCTCTCACTCAGCACTCGCTCGGTTCGAGAGAACTCACGCTCTTTAGCCAGAGATCGAACCTAGATAGCCGCTGAATCTCTTCTGTGGATTTACCTCCAGTGATTGAGTGGTGATAATATTATTATTATATTTTAATTGTCGCTTTTAATATTGGTATTATTATATAATGCATATGTACAAAAGTTAATCTCTTTATCTGTGCGTGCATACCCCAATTGTCCTGCGCTTCTGTGTGCACTCCCTCTGTCGATGAGATAATCCCTGGACGGTCGACGTGTCCGATGTATAAATATTTTATAATTTCGTGGTGTTGTCAGCGACTTGATAACAGTAACAGCAACAACAAAAACCAAAACATTGACAATAATAAAAGTATATATAAGTGCAATGGGGTTGTGCCGCAGACGATATCGACGAAGATCCAGACACCGTAGAGGCCACATTAATCAGACAACAAACTCCGAAGAGTCACCTTACCTCTACCTTTTAGTTCGAAATAACAGTAAGAGCCTTTTCTTAACTTTTTATTTATCTTATTGCTCTTCCATTTGATCTCTGATCCATTATTCCCACTATTCTAGTTCGACAACAACAACAACTATTACTATTATTATTATTATAGGTAATAAAAGAATAAATTGCTTTGTCATCCTGCTCTATTTTAATCTCTTATGCGTGTCGACTCTTGTTTGCGTCCCATTTATTAATATTTTCACTTTCAGGATGTCACCATACAAGAATTTATCATTTAATTTAATCTCCATCTCCATCTCCATCTCTATCTCTATCTCTATCAATATAAATATAATATAATTTAAATCCTTTATAGCTAGAGTGGCTTATAAAATTTATCATAAAAGAGAGTGTGTATTGCAGCTCTGGGAATGACTCTCGGGCATTTTCAAAGGGAGAGAAAGTCCCCAGGGGGACACCAGTAACGATACAAAAGACTGCTAAAGAGAGCCAGTAAAAAAATAATTAAAAAAAAAAAAATAATGTATAAAAAGTGTACAGCTAATTATCGCTTCGCGTTATGACGCTCACTTTAATCCTCCGAGAGCTAATTCTTTAGCAGGAGCTATCGGAAAAATTTATTTTTACAGCAGAGAATCAGGCTACAGCATCCTTACACGCTCACACACGTACACATACTTAACTTACATAAGCGTTTACACGCACGGACTTACACCTATTGTCTATACCCAGGTGTAAATATCTATCAGAAATATATATATGTATGCATGTATATATATCAAAGTGGCAGCTCGTTGTTGCATGAGGCGCAATGATTATCCCAGTGGCCTGGTGTCGGACATGAACTAAATATAAACATATATCAACATCAACATAATATATAGGATATATAACGTCAGCAGAGTGCTATTCATCCTTGTTTAGGTCACTTACTCGCTCACTCTTATTATTTTTCCGCCTTTATTATTAATCACCTCATGCACGAAATGATTTTTCCTCTGTATTAAGCATCGAGCTATTTTTCCTTCTGCTTCTTTCGTCTACCCACAATTACAAACTAATATATTAATAAATAAATATTACAATTATAAATCCATAATAATATTGTTAGTTGACCTGATATTAATTTAATAATAATATATACTGTAAAAAAATTCCTGAGTTAAATCCGGAGTAGATGACTGTGTATTTTACTTAACTCCCTTGGAGTAAAATTTACTCCGACTCAGAATTGATGCGATTTCAAAATTCAGATCACTCCGCTGGAAAAACAAACTCCTCATTTACTCCGTATACGGAGTATTTTTTTTTTTGACTCCATAACTCCGAGTGTAAGTGAATTTGGATTTAAATAAAATCCAAATTCACTCCTGATTTTTTACAGTGTACTGCAAAAAAATTTCGGAGTTAAATTCAGAGTGTGTATTGATTTATTCCTTTTGAAGTAAAGTTAACTCCAAAGGGGAGTTTATTTTAAAAAGAACAACTCCTACTTACCCCATATGCGGAGTAATTTTTTCTAAAAATCCAGAACTCCGGAGTAAATTCAAATTTAAATAAAATCCATAATGACTCCAAATTTACTCACAATTTTTTACCATCTATGCTACATAAATTTGATGAAAATTCGCAATAAAAAAGTAGACATTTATCATCAATTTATTTCACATAGTCTTCTAATGATTTTGAGAGCATGATTATCATTTAATTTTTAATTATATTCGATAATTGATTGTACCACTTGAGACCTTTATACATACTAGAGACTTTTCAGCTGTATAATTTTTTCTATTAATATTGAAATATCAGCTATGACGTGTACAGTAATTATATTTTTGGCTTATTATTCTGTTCGACTGCATAAATCGGATAATAATAATAGTAGTAGTACGCTGGGAAGTTAATTAAAATAATAATTGTTTTAATTTTATTTAATTATCGATAGGGCAGTATGCGATGCGCGGTTAACGGAGGTACGGACGCGTTGTCGCGTCAACGCAACATGTATTACCATACTGTATCATCGGCATCGTCATTGTCATCAAGCTGGACGTCAACAAGAGCTACGGCACCGAGGACAACTACAAGATCAGCAGCAGCAGCATCATCACCACCACTAGCAGCATCACCAGTAGCAGTAACAGTACCAACAAGAGCAACAGCCGCTCATCTACTTGAGCCTCGATGTTGGGGTTTACAATGTCCACTAGGGGGATCATTTCATTGCTGAGTAAGTGTGCTGACTCGCCATCACTAGTATTCGGTCAGTCAGTCATTCAGTCAGGTGATGAAATAATAATAAAAGTAAGAGCACAAACCTACACAGTAGTCGTCATTTAAATAGTTGTATATTCAATTATCTAAACCAGAAAATAAATTAGTTGAAAGAGCAAAAAATGAAGTAATAAAGTTTCAATAAAGTAATTCAATAAGTTAAGGTTTTATCGATAAATCAATTAGCCAATTTTAAAACTCTGACGGACACTCGATAGCTTGACAGTATCGTATTATACATCAGCCGGCTCGAATGCTGGTGAAATAAAAATTAAAAAAAAAAAAAAACAGACTTTATAAGCCGCTGTACGTTTTATAGTACAAAGTCGCGGACAATTACACGACAGTCATGTTCACGACACGCGAGCAAACGTGACAGAGATTCTTCTTCCTGTCTGACTTGTCTATATTATTTAACTTTTATCATTATTATTTTTTTTTCAATTGTATTTTAAAATTTTTATATGTGGGCTATCTTGGCGCTTTTTATTTTCGGTCAGTGAATCAGAGTTACAACCGAGGCTTTATAGTTTTTGCCCTGTCGGCATAAGTCCTGAAAGGGAGTGAGTCTGGATGAAAGAAGTAGAGGGAAGATAGAATTTGGAGTAGGAGTAAGAGTTTAGTGTGAAAGGAAGAGAAATGTGTCGGAGCGCAAGTGATATGGTATAAAGGCACACTGGTTATATATATATATATATATATATATATATGGTAGAGTAGGAAAAGCAGAAGTAGGTGGCAAAGGGGATGATTGAAAGAGAGGATTCGAGGGGTGATTTACTCTCTCCTTTTTTATCTCACACTCTGGGCAGCTCGCGGTACGTATCTACAGCCCGTAGATGTGCCTTTGTGTGTGTGCATGTGTGTATGTGTGTAGGGGGGTCGATTGCGTTTTGGTGAGATATAGGAAGGGCAAAAAGAGGGATGCTCGTGAGCGAAAGAGTATGATATGGAGTAGTTTTAGTAGTAGTTGTTGTAGTTGTGAGGGGCTAGTATAGTATAGAGAGTCGAGTTCCAGGCGATGGGATATACGGGCATGCGTACAGATCCACTGACTCCCTCGCGCGCTTAAATCGTCGGTTACTGGAGCACCGTCTGCTCCTGTGGCTCGCATTATTCAATGGCCTGGCGGGTGAGCAAGTCGACTACTCCCGAGTAATTACATCAGTGCCAATTTGGTAAGGATTATAATTATATTTCGTATGTACCCTGTACTTTATATATTGATACATTTATTATTTAATTCAATCTACATATAATAATAATAATAATAATAATAATAATAATACTTTTGATGTTGTTATTGGTATTAATTATTAATTAATAATAATAATATTGGTAGCAGTGTAATTTAATTAAATAAAATGGTGAGTGCGTTTGGCTCCACCATTTTTAAATTCATCTTGTACGCACACACGGTTCGTTATCTGTACTCGCGTGGTCATAAAAGAGAAAGGCAAGTAGACTAAGGTGTGAGATAAAGAGAGAAAAGTATTGTGAGGTGGGGAGTTTAACGGTTGAACCGCGAACTCAGATCATTGGCTGATCATCTGGGGGCCGTCACTCCACCAACAAGTTTTGCATCTGACTTTGCTTAATATTATTCTGCCATATATTTTATTTTATTTTATTTTGTTTTATTTTATTTTATTTTATTTTATTTAATATAAATGATACGGAACAACGGTGGTCTTGATTAAATATAATTTATATGAGCGTGTGTGTGATGAGGATCGATTAATGAAACGCATGGTTTAGTTATAAAGATAATTAAGTATCTTAAAACGTCGATTATTTATTTTCAGATTGGATGATCACTAGAACGAGGACAAGATCCGTAGGATGTAGTTGACGTTGCTCGTCCCTTCGGAGAGAACGCGAGCGAGCGTTGCAGAGGGTGGCGAGGGTGATAGAAAAGTAACGAAAAGTACGATACGACGACGAAGAAGAAAAAGAAGAAGAAAAAAAAGAAAAAGGAGGAAAAAAAAGGCAGAAGGGCGGATTAGGCACTTTTGGAATTTTTTTAGGGTAGCGAATGCGTTATATGCAGCACCCTAATATCTGTTGGTTGTGTTCACTTGACGACGCACTGGAGGGTGAAACGACAGTGACGACTTTTACGCCTAACTGGCGTTAATACCTCAGTGAGAAGGAGAGACGAGTAAAGAGGTAGAGAAAAGGAAAAAAAAAATAGATAACGAGACAGAGATAGGAAGCGGAAGAGGAAGAGAGATTGAGCGAGTGGTAAACGCTCATAAGTGACGAAATGAACGTAACTGAGGTGTCACTAAATGACAATGAATGCAATTTAACCGGGAGTTCAAACAGCACTGAACACAAATACGAAATTTGGGAAAAGGTCTTGATGACATCAGTGGCATTATCACTCAGTCTGGTGACTGTTATTGGCAATAGTATGGTCATGATATCATTTAAAATAGATAAGCAGCTACAGACAATATCTAATCACTTTTTATTCAGTCTCGCTGTCGCGGATTTTGCTATTGGCCTGATATCAATGCCACTGTTTACTATCTACACATTACTCGGGTACTGGCCGCTGGGTCCGCACGTGTGTGACACCTGGCTGGCCCTCGACTATCTCGCCAGCAATGCATCAGTACTTAATCTTCTCATCATAAGTTTCGATCGATATTTCTCGGTGACAAGACCTCTCACCTATCGGGCCAAGAGAACTCCGCACAAGGCAGGCGTTATGATTGGTAACTATCTATCTATCTATTTATATCTTCATTGAATTTCATATATTTTTATTCAATTGAAACCCATTACCCGTTTTATTATTAACAATTATTAAAATCGGTATTATTTGTTGGTTTTTTATGGACTGCGGGGTACAAACTTACGCGTGGTCGGACTAAACGTAATTGCCGACTATACACTGGTGATGTTATCGTTTTGTCCTTGCGCGGCTGTAAGAGACTGCTGTCGTGACACATTGCGACATTATGTAATAATTAGAGAGATTCAACTACAGCACAGCAGGTGCGGGGGCGTGTGAGTACGCGGTGTATGCTCGAGGATGATAACATTGACGATGAGTTTGTTGGAATTCCGCGGGATACTTACGTTGACATCCGTAGCAAAAATAAATTTATAATAATAATAACAATAAAGGAATTGTTTTTAAAAGAGAACACGATAAAGTTTTACATTGTTCCTCCTGATTTCCACAGCGCAAATCCGCATTACATGATAATAAACGACCCACATTGCTTATATATATATATATATATTTATATATTATATGGAAGAATAATATAAAGCTGAGGCCTGGGATGCGCGTTTATATTATGATAGTTTACGTCGGCGGTATATGTACGTGAAAAGCCGACAGGCAGGCAGGCAGGCAGGACGATAGATGATTGTGGTTGTGTTTATATATCTTGAGTTAAAATACTGCGTCACCTGACACCTGTTGCCGACATATATAAAGGAGGAACTGTATCGACTTATCGACATGCTGTGACAATGGACGACGTGCTACTTTGCATTTCTCTCTTTAAATACACCCTCTTTCACACTCACACACTCAGACACGCGCTTATTTATACTTATAAATACACATACTTATATATATATATACATACACATAAGTATATAAATAGTCTATTTGCGTATTGAGTGTGTTATTGTGAGCAAGTGAGATGGATAAAAAGTTGTCGGTTTGTGCGACGGCAACGAGATGACGAGCGGTGGCGAGAATGAGTGGCAGAGAGTGGTTCAGAAGAGAATGAGAGCGCGTGGTCGCTAGTCACGTGCCGACAACCGACAACTGCTATGTGTTATGTCATATATCTGTATACATATATATGCATAACATATATATGCTAAAGGAGAAACGTTGATGGCACTTCCGAGGTCGAGATTTATACTTGGCTGCGACTCGAGACAACACCACCGCGCACACTTCAAGCTATACGCGAATCGCTTTAGCTACTCCCTTTGTTCTTTTGTCTGTCTCTTCAACTCATTCCCTATACAACACTATGCTACTATACAACTATACATACTACCGTTTTCGACGACTCGACAACGTCGAGTGAGTCTTTATGACGACCTAATGTCTCTCATTTTGTCCTCATTGTTTTATATATTATTATTATTATTATTATTATTATTATTATTATTATTATTATTGTTGTTGTTGTTGTTATCATATAGCTTCTGCATGGGGAATTTCTGCATTACTCTGGCCACCCTGGATCTACGCCTGGCCTTATATCGAGGGCAAGAGAACGGTACCAGAGACAATGTGTTATATTCAATTCATCGAGACAAATCATTACATCACCTTTGGCACCGCTATTGCCGCATTTTATGTACCCGTCAGCGTTATGATATTTCTTTATTGGCGGATATGGCGGGAAACGGAGAAACGAAAAAAGGACTTGACAAATTTACAAGAGGGTAAACAGGATGCCAGCAAACGGAGTAATTCCAGTGACGAGGCTTTAGATATGGAGGGATACAGACGGGGGCGTAGTGAATCGAGTACGGGAGCTCACGATGTCGGGTCTACTAATCTTCCAATGTCTTATCTGGAGAAACATTATCCTGATTACAAAAACGTATGTACGCTTGTTCTCACTGGTAACTACTGAAATTACTGGGTTGTCATATGCAACGTATGTATGTTAATAAAAAGTTGTTTTGTTTAACTTTTGTCCAAGAAGCACAGGCCGTTTTCATGGGCGTCCCTGAAAATGTGGTGCGTCGCGTGGTGGCACAGCGGCCGCGACGACGATGACGACGATGACGAGATAGGCGGGACAGATGTTAGCAGCAGGACTGCGCATCCCGGTTGCGAGGAAACTTTGACGCCAGTGTCCGCCGAAACTCCGTTTACCGATGGTCAAACTCTTGACGGTATTTCAGCGAGCACACAGTTAACCAGCGAGCATCAGGATTACCGAAGATCCCAGACGTCTAGTCAACTTAGCAAAGATGCTTCCGGAGATAAAGTAATTTTTTTTTTTTTATTTTAATGTCCTTGTAGTTGTAATTAATTGTAAATATTTTTATTGTATTTGTGTGTCCAGGTCTACACTATTGTGATAAATGTGGTGCCAAATGAACCAGGTAGGATACGTTTGTACGACGACGTGATGTTTCATGTCCCTCAAACGAGCAGTGGAACTGGAGAGGACACTATCAGCAGGACGAGTCGCCGCGTCGATTCCCTGTCAAATCAATCCAACACGATGATACGTCGGCCATCCCAGATGCCGGACGTCAGGTTGCCTCTCAACAAGAATACCAACAAACCTGGTGGTGTAAATGCTGGTAAAGTTATAGTCACAAAACAGCCGAATAAAAAGAAAAAAAGTCGTGCGCAGGATAAAAAAGCCGCGAAAACATTGTCCGCTATTTTGGCGGCATTTGTTATCACCTGGACACCTTACAATATTCTTGTACTGCTCAAGCCCCTTACTAAGGCGTGTGTCGTCGAGATACCCGAGGAACTTTGGTCTTTTTTTTACTATCTTTGCTATATTAACAGTACTGTTAATCCGGTATGTTACGCTCTGTGCAATGCAACTTTCAGACGAACTTACGTTAGAATTCTCAAGTGCAAGTGGCAAAGCAGAAACAGGGGCGCCGGGAGAGCCTACTGTCCATCGTAAATCGTGCATTTATTATTTATTATAATTATTATTACTATTATTATTATTATCATTATTATTATTATTATTATTATTATTATTATTATTATTATTATTATTATTATTATTATTATTATTATTATTATTATTATTATTATTATTATTAATATTATTATTATTATTATTATTATTATTAATATTATTTGTCAACTGGCTCAGATCAATCTCGACTTGAATTTTTCCATAAATTTTAAATTGGTAAATACGATGTGACGATGAGAACTGAGACAATTATTGTCGCGGACAATCGTTCGAATTAAATTTTAAAAAAATTATAAATAAACAAATATATAAAAGACTTGTCATATTTGGCTTAATAAATATATGAGTGATTTGAAATTTTTTACACGCGATCTTACGGACTTTATTACCATTAATATTCTAGTGGAGTCGGCGCGATATAAAAAAAAGTAAACATAATAATAGTAATAATTATTATTATAAAAAAAAATAATAATTAATATAAATATTTATAATTGATAATTGATATAAATCTTATATAAAATGACATATTAAATACGAATCATATGACCGACAACGCAAAGTGAAATACTGCCATGGGAAACTATGCACATGATTTTTTTTGAATCTATAAATTGTTTATACTGCACATCAAGGGATGTAGTGCATTGGCAGATTAAATTTAAAATGTTTACTTGTGTTTAATTTTTTTCTATTTTTATTTCTATGGGATTAATATTGCAGATGGTAAATTTAAAAACGATAAATCCGCACAAAAATACTAAAACTATTTAAGTGAAAGGTAAATAGAGGAAAGAAAAATATAAAAGTAGTTTTTAACAAAAATAAAATTTAAAATTTAAATAACGTGTGAATAAGTAAGAGTGAGTGGGTGGGTGACTGAGGGAGTGAATGTTGAAAAAAAAATAATAATAATATAAAAAGTAAGAGAATAATTATTTGAGTGTACGGTAATAGAGTTATTAACAAGTCGCAACGACGTAAATTTCATTGTACATTATAAGCCCGTAGCAAGTGATATAAATTAATATAATAATAATAATAATAATAATATTAATAAATGAATAAAAAAATAATAATAATAATAAATAAATTGTAAATGAATGTTCTAAATGTAAAACTCACGGAGAAGTGCTGTGGAGTATCAGAGATTAATATAGTAAAAGCAGAAGCAAACGGTGGAGTGGCAGGAAATATACCGTCAGTTTAATAGGAGTCGTTGATGAGAGGAAATAATGTTAAGAATAAAAAAAAAAAAAATAATATAATATATATATTTATTATATATATACGAGTTTGAAAAAGAAGAACAAACTACTACACAAAATCGATTTGCTTCCGTACTGAATTTTATTTGTTTGAAATACATATTTTATTGTGTTTATAATTAATGTAAATTAAAATGCATTATTTACAAGAATAAAAAACAAATTTTTTAGTAAAATCATTGAAAAAAGACGTATAAATTTTGGAAAAGCTCTTCCGCGATGTGGCAGATGTCACTAGTGGCCGCGCCTCTCACAAGTGCTTGCCGTGGTGTCAGATTATGAATAAACACTTCCTAATGTTTGAAATTAATTATATATCTTTAAGAAATGTATGACCGGGTAAGAGATAATTGTTGTGATAAGTTTGTTCATTATCATAATTATAATTATAATAATTTTGGGTACGTTTTTTAAAAAAATTCGTGGTTTAAAATGACGGGTTACGGGATAGTAGTAGAAGAGAGTCTTCTGCCATGCCGAGGATTAGTGGATAATCCGTACTGAATAACATTTTTATTCTAATTATACGTGCCAAACAAAGCTTTAAAGAAAATAAATAAAGAAAAAAAAACTAATATCGACGTAACGAATTTGTGACGCGTTAATAAAATAATAATAATAATAAAATGCTTTAGGAATTTCCAGTTTGAACGGTTACCGTTATCGATTGTAGTTCGACAAGGTTGTGCGATCATTTAGTCATACTTATATGGATCCAAAAAAAAATATAAATATAATTAATTAATTAAACAAATAAATAAAACAAACAAATAAACATATTTATACGTTATACAAATATATAGTAATAAATAATTAATAAAGTATAAAAAAAAAGGCAATGGCGGGTTTTAAATTTTTAAACACCGCAGGCGTTGGTGAAGATGTTGATTTTTAGTTTTGTATACGCTAACGCGGTTTTTCATTATTAAGAACAACAAGAGCCCTGATTCGAAGTGTCTTACGGTTGCATTACGTCTAGTGGACTAGACATACTTCGTACAAGTACAACTAAACAAGAAAATAGACGAGAATAAAAATATAAGAGCAAGAATAAGAAGAAACAGAAGGGAGAGACCGAGGGTGGGAAAAGAAGAAGCTGAAAATTATGGCGATGGAGACGGAGAAAAAGGTCAACTTGAACTTATATATTACTTTACTACTTCTCTTTTATCACGTTTATCCACTTTTATAAGCACTCGTGAGACTTTTCAACCAGGGTTTTTTTTTATCCGACTTACTGTAACAGTCGGGGAAATTATTTTCATGGGTACACCCACTAAATACAGACATTGTATACAAACAAACAAACTTACATTTAATACATATACAAACGTACACTAAAAATATATATGCATATACTCCTGTATGTAGTATATATATATATATATATATATATATATATATATATATATATATGTATATATATACAAATATACATAGTCATATTAACGATGCCCAGGGGTTTAAAAACACGTGGGTGCAATTGTACAGCGTGGGAATTTCACATCCGTGTACTGTACCGCGATTATACACAAGTACACATTTACGCACAAAATTTTAAATAATAATTAACAAATAAAATTTAAAAAAATAATAATGGGTACTTAAAAGTGTCAAGTGTGTGCCCGATAGTTTCTACCTGTCTGCGCTTCTCAAGCACGAGAGATGTGCAATTGTATTGTACTTTTTTTAAAAAGTAATATTTAATATTAATATTAATAAAAATAAATATACATTATAAATATATCTATACAGACATATGTATATTCTAAACACCGATGTACTCAGTCTATGTTTATATACGTGTTTTATATTAATAAAAAAAAATAAATTTGTGAGAAGCGATAATGGAGGTAAAAAGATTTAAATGAATTTTTGTCACAGGTAATGCAGATGCAAATAAAATATATAGAGTCATTACTTCCCAACATACAGAAAAAAAAAATTACAAATAAATAATAAAGTAAAAGAGATGTGTAATTACTTATTGTAAAAGCAACGACAGGTATTTATTGTATAGACAAAAAAAAAAAAAATAAAATACAAAATAAATAATAATAATAAAATAATTCATTTGTCGCGAGGTGTAAAATTGAAGAGCGTAATTTTAAAAGTGGTGATATTTTGTGTCACTGTTACAAATAAAACAAATATAAATACAACTGTAGGCCAAGTGGAAAGAGAGATAAATAAAAAAATAAAATCTAATACACATGAGCTTGTAATTTGTTAATAAGCATGTAATACTGTGTCAAGCATTTAACGTGCTGAGACGTTTTTTGTCGGTGAGAAAATCGATAACAAGATAGAAGAAGAGAATAAATAATAAAACAAAATATATATATATATATAAAAAATCACTCAGATGTTTTTTTACTCTGTAATTAAAATGCAGATTACGAAGATAATAAATGCTATTTGACGAGTAATCTCGTGTGTTGAAATAATAAATCTCTTAATAAGTATAAGGCACATTTTTTTTTATTCCGGACGGAAGATATAATATATAAATATTTATATATATAATTAAAATCTAATAAGTATCAGTTATCATCACGTTGGTGAATTCTACTTATTCTATAATATTTTCACTAGCTAAATTATATAAAATGGTAATACGTCACTTGTCTTCGTACTCTTTGCTACTGGCATCAGTTTGATTCTTTCTCCGCGGAAGGTGGAGTGTCAGAGGCTGCTGGTTATCTCGGTCTTGCCTCTGCTCCAGGTCTTTGCGTACCATTATTTTGGAGCTCGGCACATGCTGCTCGTGGTGAGTCCAGTCGAAGTTGAAAACCGGTACCTCAGAGTGTAGATCCGCTGAATCCGGTGTGTCGACGGGGGTAGTCGGAGTTGTGATGTACATGGGACTGAGGTCCTGCTGAACTACATCAGGGACTCTCTGAAGTGCGTCCGACCAAATAGGACTCGAGTTCCACTGGTCCATGGTCTCATGGGGATCGAGCATCATGATTCCGTTTGTTTTAGTCGTTCGTTTGTGTCCAGAGTTTCTCTCAGCACATGCGTCGCCGTACGCCGAGTCGAGATCCGTGTATTTGGGGGACTCTGCGGTCGATGAGTACTGGCGACCGTGCAAATAGTGGACCGCCAATTTTCCTCTGTACCCGCAGAACTTGGGCGTCATCCTCGCGTGCTGATGCTGCTGATGGTGGTGATGATAATGATGATGCCCGACTTGCTTAGGAAAGTCAAGAGGATGAGACAATTGATACAACGTTCTTGTCTCATGCTCGCCGCTGTTTATCGACATATCAACAGGTTCAATGTCTTCCTGATTCGTAACTTCAACTTTTGTTAGCGCCGTCGACGCACTCGGTACCGGCGGATACTCGGCCTCTATTCTCGTACGATGACTGTCGTCGAGACTGTAAGAGCTGACGGAGGATTCGCTGGGATGGACCGGCTGCATCAGAGCCGCGGGTCTGCTGTACTGTTCTTGATAGGACATCGACGTATGAGAAGACTGATTCGAAGACGGGCAGATGCCGTAAGTGAACTTTGATTGCGACGAGTACTGGTACAACCACGAGCTTGCACGCATCACTTCTGCCTCTTTGTCACTGAAATATTTGTCACAAACTTATATATATATAATTTATATAATAATATATAACAACAAAGTTTTCTTAAGTTTACTTTGACTTAGTTTAGTTTAGATTACTTGTTACTTATTCTTGTTCTTCTCATACTTTGAATACAAGTTAAACTTAAAGTCAAACTTAAACTTTGTTAAGTGTAGTTTCAGATGAAAGAGAAGACAACTTATAAGTATTAGCAGTAGTGAGTAAAATACCCAGCGAGAAAAAGAAAGGGAGAGAAAATATGTGAGAAAGATAGAGAAGGAAGAGAGGAGAGGAGGAATGGATTACCTCAGTACTTGGTTTGTGCATACGATAATAGGATGTTGGCATTCTTCAGAAGTTTCCTTTACTTGTAGAACACAGTGAATCCAAAACCATCTGCCTGAACGACTTTGTAGCCTCAGTAGCGCCGTGCTCGTTCTCTCTTGATCTGACTGTATAACTGAATAAATCAAATCCATTAGACGTAAGCCATATATATATATATATATATATATATATATATATATATATATATATATATACATATACTTAATCATACTATATAACTATAACTTATTTTATTGCACAATATAGTTCACTTCACTACTTTATTTATACACATATATATATTCATAGACATATACATATATATAATATATATGTTACCCGTTTGATGCTTGCAGTAAGCAGTCCTTATGCAATCCCAGTGAAGGAGGTTGTACCAAGAAACGCCAACGAGCTCCGATCTCGTGTACTCCAAGTGACTCTCGGCCCTGTAGTTTAGAAAAAAAAATTTAAACTAGTTAAGATCGATAATACAAGTTATATATCAACTAGAATCATCGATAATCATCATCTATTCATAAACTTTAAACTAGCAATCTTAAAAGAGTTAAGAGAGTACTCAGGAAATTAAGTGCCATTTACTTTGGTCTATTTTTTTTAGAATCACAGTTTATAAGCTTTTGCTTTTCCCATTTACTTCTTATCGACACTGTTTGATAGAAACTAAATATTTATTTAGTGCTCAGTATATTTAGATTTTTTTTACTGACTTACGTTTTGTCGATATGGAGATATTTCATATCCATTGAATGTATTGTTGTAAATATATTTGTCGCGCCTTGCACAACACTCTCACGGGTTTCAGGTAACACTACTGGAGTACATGAAGCCAAAAATACTGATTCGTTACGATTACATAGAGGTACAAATGGCAAATAATGGCCTTCAACTAAAACCACCTGAAAATTTTAAAATTATAATTCAATTAGAGTGCGGGCGTGTAAAGTAATAAGTGGTCGGCTAATCGATTAGCAAATTAATAAATTAATTAATTAATTAATTGGGTAATTGATTGATTTGATTGAAACCTTTTGATCACCAAATCGCAATTGACGTCGCGAATTTCGCGACACATTAATGCGGCACAGAAATAAACGTTTGTCGTTATTGGACATTGGTCCACTTCTCGCCAATTGATTTTGCACGACCATGTGATCTTGTTTGTCTATAACGTCATAAACGCTGTCTCCGTGAATCAGCAGATCTTCCATCGAGTGCCCGAGATACTCCGCGGCGTTTTCAGATATGTACAGCAATTTTCCTTGATGGGTCATCATCATTATGAACCCAGACATGGCCTACAATAACAACACACTATTTTATCCTTAATTTTTTTTAATTTATTTTTTATCCTCAAATAATGCCAGTATTACTAAAACTTTGCTCTTATTTTTAATACTTTTTTAAAAATATTTTATGTCTGTGATAAAAATTATTACCAGGAAAAGTAAAACTATTTTTTTAATGTTTTTAAATTTTTACCCGTAAAAGCCTTTACTGTTTTTCGATATTAAAACTTTTTATTTCATTTAAAGTATTTTTTAAAAAAATAAAATTACAATAAAAAAAAATTATTACTTTTGAAAATCCAATATTTGGCGTCGGAATATTAGACTCTGACGGACTGCTCTTCAAGGCTGAAAAAAAAATAAATAAAGTTATAAATTAATAATAAATACTGTACAATCTTGTGTTTAACTTTTATCAAAGTTGGGTATCACCGCCAACGGGCAGCTATTTAGCTCTGAGTTAAAAGAAAAAAAAAAAAAAGTAAACTCTAAGTAACCAATGTATTTAAAAAAATATATATTTAACAACGGAATTTTTCCGCTGAATCAAACGGTTTTCACATGAGCTAAACGTTGTGATTTTCAGCGAGCATGTGTGTGTAAGGGGATGTAGTGAAGGGATAACGTACGAGTGGATGTGTTGTTACACGGTACAGGGTTTCTGGCTGCACATCCATACGAGGAACCACGACTACGGGTACGGGTATGGGTACAAGTACTTGGTGTATATATTGGTACACAGTTCCTTTACTTTTTCACATGATACCAGTAGACAAGAGTGTATTGAGGAGACCCGAGCAGCGAATAAACGAGAGAAAGAGACGGGGAGAGATGAGGGCTGAGAGTCAAGAGAGAGTAGTAAAAGTATATAAATGAGAGGTACTGTGGAGGAAAACACAAGCACATATATTTGTATATATATATATGTGTGTGTATAGAAGTACATACGATATACGATGTACCGCGATCCGCGATATATACGAATGGAAGCGAATGAGGGATAAAGAGAGAGGACAAGGAGCAGTAGTAGGAGAGGAAGGAGGAAAGTACGGGCGCCCCGATAGGGGGAGTATGGGTTACAGGAGCGTGAGAGTGTTGTTGCAGAGGCCGAGAGGTCAGCGGATCACCCGGAACTCGCGCTTAGACTTTACTTATACTCTCGGGCTCGGGCTCTGACTCTGACTCTGGCTCTGGTGAGCTGGAGACGCAGACGAGGATACGAGCTTGTGCTGTTGCTGATGCTGTTGTGTGGAGCAACGGCGTTCTTGGACCAAGACTTTACCAGTACAACCTATTCCTTTTCCTATATAATACTCATTCTTTTCTATATATAATGCTATTTTATATATGTATGTATGTATGGTCCCCAGTCCTCGGTCCCAGTCCCAGTCCCGATCGTCCATTCCAGCCACTTCTTTTGTTCTAATAATTTTTATTTCAGACACGGGCTCCATAAAGTACCAGCAGGCCGACAACCGTCAAATTGAATGCCTTGTGTTAATAAAAAAAAAAAAATAAATAATAATAGTGATAGTAAAAAAATGCCGACTCGGAATAAATGAAAAAGTAATTTTGACTTCTTTATCTTACTGATGAATTTAAAGTGACGGAATTGTAGAGCCGAGATGCAGATGAGATCTTGTAGGTCTTGCCTCAGTTATGTTGTGTAGCGGGTACATGAAATTAGACTTTTCATTTAGATTTGTTTAAAAAATATAATGTACAAGGAGGATGGACGATTAAGATGAGGAGGAAGATGAAGATGAAGGCAAAGGATAAATTAAGGAGGTGATGGTGCTGAAGGAGGATGAAAGTTTACTGAGGGGGTCGAGCACCGCAGAGACGCGACCGCGACCGTTCCCGGGAGGTCCCAGGTTAGAATCTTGGAAAGACGTTCCGTGGAATGTCGGTATAATTTCAAAGTACCGTCGCCGCCAGTATACTTCTCCCTTGGTATATCAAACGACAGAAATATTATGAGCGCAAGGACTACCAGCTTTCGCAATGCAATCATATTTTTTTAAAATAATCCATTCGCAGTCTTAGAGCTCCGTTTGTTTACTCCCTGTCACCGATAGCCTGTTTATCGCCGCTTCAGACTAAACTCTTCATATCACTCTAGATTATTTTCTAAAATAGTCATAATTAAAATTACAAAATTTTCTTACCTTGTTGAAAGTAATTCGCTTTCCGTAAAAAAACACAAACAAGAGCCATCAGTTGCAATTGCGATAATCGCTGTCGCGTTGACGGTGGTAATGGCAATAGATCACGTAGATTTGCTATTTCGGCGTTTATCAGGTCCCTTCGTAGTTTGCTCGCGCCTTTCGTCGATTTGCTTGAATCTATCCTTAAAACACACACAATATTTATGTCACTTAATATTTTCACTTTCACAGATAAACATTTTTTCTAAAGATCAACATAAACATGAACATGCCTAGGTTTTAAAATAAAATTATAAAACTTACCGATTGAACATATTTTTTTGACCAAAGGGATGACATTAGTGTTGCACGGTGGTACGACGTCGAGCGGGACATCCGGGTCGGCGGCAGGTACTCGCGAAACTGCAGCTGCAATCTAACATCCGGGTCATAACGCGCTACTACACTGAACACGTGGATACTGGCTAAGGCACGTTCTCTTGGTTGGCTTAACTCTGTCTTGCCGTCCGTTGCTCCCACCAGTGGTTTGTTCGCTGGCTGGCTGCTGTGATTTTAGTTTCGTACCCGGTAACTTTACTGCTGTACTACTACTATACACCAACGAGCTCTACTCCAAAGCGTACAGCTAAACTCCGTGGTGGTAACAATACGATGGAGGTGGCTGTCGCGGGTCCTGGTGGTGGTGGTGATGCCAGTGGGCAAAAAGAACCCCGCCAACTCCGTTTACTTTTCATATTTACAAACACCGGCCCAGGCTACCCTAATATAATATGCGATTTTCCAAACCGTCTACTTATTCATCTCCACATACATATATACATATATATATTAGTATAGTAGTCTGAATATAAATTTAACCACCGCAAATCTGCATCGGGAATCTGAATGGAGAATCAGGAATTAGAGATAAAAACACACGTGCTTGATATTTAAATCTAATAATAATAATAATAAATTTAATTAAAATAATAATGGAGACTATTGGCTGTCAATTCAAGTGTTGATAATCTAAATAGCTATCATGGTATTTCGTTCACTTAAAACTCAAGCATCCTCTCTCTTACTCAATACAGCGACAAGACTCCAAAGGCTCTTAGCTCTTGGCTTTTAGCTCTTGGGTCTCTGGTCTTGCATAAAACTCTTTCTCTTTCTGTCCTCTGGTATTTTACCAGTAAAGCGCGGGTGGACATACCGATGTATATATATATGAGTTTATATTTATATGTGTGCGTGTATGTATAAAGAGTCAGGCTCAACATCAACATCTTGGTACTGCGGGTATGGTACTTTACTTGGTCTTTCTGTTTATGTTGGTCTCCTGGTCTCCGTACTGACCCACTCACTCTCTTGGCTACCACCCGCTCGTGTTGCTCACCATCATTGTACCGTACATAAGTGTGTTCTATACAGTAATGTGTAGTAGTTTCAAGGCTTTTATCACGCGACACCAGTCGCTTCAATCTACTCTACTATTATAAGTAAATCTACACCTATTTTAACTTACCCATTATCAATTATTTTATTAATCTTATGGGAAAAGTAAGAGGGAGCTAAAATTAACCGTAAAAATAAATTATGATTGGAGTTTTTTTTCATCAATCCCCAAATAATTATTTTGTCTAGTTATTTTTAAAACCCTCGAGCAAAGTGGCTGAAAATTTAATTGAAAAATTTTATGATTCTGAAGTTAGCAGACAATTAATTTCGAATTTTTTTTAAGTTCAATTTAAGAAAAAAATAAATAAAAATATGCACTTGTAGAAAATTTGAAAAACTATTAGCGCAATTTTTTTAAATATTTTTTTTTTCAAATTTATTGGTTTTAAAAAAATACAAAAATTATTGGACGTCAGCTAAAATATAAAATGTTTTTTTTAATTTTAATAAATTATGAAATTAAAAATTTTGGAGGCCCATTTTACCCCCAATGTCTATTGTGCCTCATATTTATATCTATATCTATATATTTTATTATTTATTGCTCACCTTGAATTTTTATTTGCATTTTATTTTTTTCTGACAGTGGAAATTTTATTTTTTTAAATAAAAATTATTTTTTTATCTAGTGCGATTTGAAAATATCATAATATAAGAAATATATATATATATATATATATATATATATATATATATATATATATATATATATATATATATATATATATATATATATATATATATATATATATATATATATAATATGAAGTATCATCTTTTTTCTGAATGCACTTGGATAATGCAGTTTTTTAATTAAAAATTTTTAAATTTACCCGCGCAATTTTAATTGGCCGCCAAGTGTCCAATAGAAAATAAAAAATATCAGTAGTACGTGAACGAGTCCCCAGAGTGTGCAGTCGGACATATTCTTTTTCTTTTTATCCCGTTCCTTCTTTTCATCATGACGGTGAGTTGCTGTGGTTTTTACAAAAATTACATTTCAAAATCCATTATTTTACAAATAATCTGAAAAAAAACTTAAAAATATCCCTTAAAATAACGTAGACTTATTATTTACTTGCATAATAAACTCAATCGTTTGACGATCAAGCGTAAAAAAAACGTGTGATTGTATAAATAATGACACTTGGGAGGTTACTCCAGTGATTGGCATCAGCATGTTCACATTAACCTTAAAAACATTTATTTAATTTTTAAAAATTGCCCGCTGATAATTTTTTTTCTTTCAGGAGTCTAAAGTGGCAGTGACCGCCAAAAAAACCGGCGTTAAAAAAACCAAGAGCAAAAAAGAGCCCAAGGATGCGTCAAAGAATGTTATGCGAGAGGTCAAAATCCGCAAGCTCTGTCTCAACATTTGTGTTGGAGAATCTGGAGATAGACTGACCCGTGCTGCTAAAGTATTGGAACAGTTGACTGGACAACAGCCCGTCTTCTCCAAGGCCCGGTACACAGTTCGTTCTTTCGGTATCCGAAGAAACGAAAAAATTGCTGTTCACTGCACAGTACGCGGTGCCAAAGCCGAGGAAATTCTTGAACGTGGCTTAAAAGTAATTAAATAATTTCATAATCTTTTGATACTGAATTTAGCCGTCTAATAATTTTTAAATTCTTTTAAAAACAACAAATTATTAAAAAAAAAATATTTCAAAAATTGCACCTATAGAATTTTTATTTTTCTACATGTGTATATTTTTAGTTTTTTTTTTTTCTGTAATTAATTTGTTGAAAAAAAGAATCTAAAAATTTTGAATTGTTTCAACTTCAGTATCATCATAATCTGTCAAATATATTTTATATAATTATTTTTATTAATTAAATTTAATTATTCCAGGTACGTGAGTACGAATTGAGAAAAGAAAACTTCTCAGGAACTGGTAACTTTGGATTCGGTATCCAAGAACACATTGATCTTGGAATCAAATACGATCCCAGCATCGGTATCTATGGTCTTGACTTCTACGTCGTTCTCGGACGTCCAGGTTTGTTTAAAAACAATTTTCTAATTACTTTTAATACAAATAATTATTCTAAAATTAAATTTACGCACTACTGGCATATGTAGACATTATTTATATTAAATTTTGTCTACTAATTTTATTTTAAAATAAAAGTGCAAAATAAATTGCTTCATATTTGCAACACATGCTCACTTATATTACTGAGGGTGTTATTTAATGTTGCGACAATTACTTTTTAATTTAAAAATATTTAATTTAATTAATTATGTAAATTTTAATTAAATATTTTTTTCTTTTAATTACAATAGGATTCAACGTAGCACACAGACGCAGAAAGACCGGCAAAGTTGGATTCCCCCATCGCCTGACAAAAGAAGACGCCATGAAATGGTTCCAACAGAAATATGATGGTATTATTTTAGCGGGCAAAAAGTAATTAACGGTCTGTATAATTACTATTTGATGAATAAAATAAAAAACAGAATAAAACAGGATATTTATATTTTTTATTTTATTTTTATTGTTATTAATAATTAAAATTATTATTTGGACAGTAGTATCTATGCAGGCATATAAAGTCACCCATTAAAAATAAGGTCGCTCATACATATTTATTATTAAATACAATTATAATTATAAAGTGAAGGACAAACTATCTTAGTATAATTGATAAAGGCAGAATATTCCCTCAGTCTCAATCATAATTTATTCCTGTGTCCAGGAATGAGCCACCAGACTCCAATCTTAATTACAACTTTCATTAAATATATTATGTATATATTATTAAATATAAATAAATAAATTTGCTTAGTCTAGTCGGTGTTGCAATCGTGAGCAAACACAGCCGTGAAATATATCGCGGTATTAATTCCAAATTTACTTTTATTTTTATTCTTCCTTTTGGCTTCAGAGATTTTTCTCAAGTCAGCGCGATTTTTTTTTGCCAATCATTTCGTAGACTTATTTTTGAGCTGAAAATTTTGAAAGCGCATGACACATTAGATGTCTTGTGGCTTTCAAAATTTTTTTTACAATTTTTAGTTTTGGAATAAGTCTACAGTAAAATGAGTAATTTTGAAAAAAATTATACGTCCTTGGTTTTAAACTTAGTGACTAAAGCCAAAAGGGCGTGAAAAAATATAAGTTCTTTTGGAATTAATGACGCAATATAAATATATATATTTTTGAAAATCAACATTAGCTTTTATTAATAATAATTAAAATTCTATATTGCAAGAGCTCACACATCATTATGATAATTAATAATATTTGAGTGTAAATAACAATATTTATCAAATAATTATTAATTACAAATACTTAAAACCCCCTGATATTTATTTAAAATATTTGGAATAATGCATTAATTATTAGTTTGGTAATAATTTATCTAAACTACACACTATTGATATAAATTACAGCTAATCAATAGCTGATATTTAAACTTTAAATCACAAACACGCTGATTCTCTTCGCAAACAGAACATAAATTTTATAATAACTTAATTTAAATAAAATAACATTCATGTAGTTGTCAAATATTTTTAAAATTAAACAAAAGTCTAAGATCTTAAGAACTTAAAATATTTTCACGAGTCAAAAATATAGTGTTGAAAAATATTTTGATAAAATTGAAAGTAGACTCAATACCGATTGATAAAGAATTAAAATAATAATAATTATCTAAATTATTATTACTTTCGAGTTGACCCGTAAATCCGTTCAATCCTGAGCTTCTCGTTGTCCGTAAACCCAAGGATGCTCTCGATGGCATTCAAATGTCCATCGTGATTTTCTCTGTCAGTTAAAAAATAGTAAAAAGCTGATTTCAAAAACTGCAATGTTATGTCTGGATCTATTGCCGTTTTATTTTTCGATTCGATTATTCTTCTGTACATGGCCTGGAGAAAAACAGAAACAGATTTTCAAATAAATTTTTTTTATAAAATTATTGTCAGTAACAACGAAAGACAAACTATTGGATAAAATAAATATTTACAAAGCGAAATAGATAGAGGCTGTTTCAGTCTATTAATTGGTACATGCTTACGCTAAAATAATATAAATAATTACAAATACATATGTAATTTATAAGTAAGTGCGATAGTGAGTTGCTGGCGTGCACGCGGGAGTTTTAAATTTTAATAATACGGCAATTGTAAATAATTACCCAAGTAGCACAGAACAACTTTAAGATGTCATTTACAAGGACAAGAAAAATGTCTTTGTCTCAAAGCCAAGTTTTTTTTTTTATAAACAAGGCATACAAATGTTGACCCTAGGAGTCAGAAAATTTATCTCCGTCTTTAATAATCGTTTAGATGACAAAAATTTCTGATGTTTTTGTCAACATTTTGATGCTTTAGATAAAAAAACTGTTATCTTATAGATGTCACAAAGTCGTGTGCTACTTGGGTAGATACAAGATAATATATAAGGATCAAAGGTTTGAATAAAAATAAATTTAATTAGCAATAAATTGTCAGCATAATAATTCACGTAGTGGACTTCCCGTTTAAATACAGACCTTACGTGTGGCAAGTACCCAAAGAGAAACAGCCTCCTGCGCACTTAGCAAACATTGGCTACGAGCGACTGAAATGTGAAGTTGTGGCAAGTAACTTGTACCCTGGAATGTAAGCCGCGACAAAAAAAAATAAGTGGTAGATTGTTAGTAAAGACAATGCTGGGGGAAGTTAATTCAAGTTAGGGTTCGTGGTCAGTGGGCGAGTGAAAGCAGGATTAAGTAAAAAAAAAAAAAGTACGAGGATCTGTCTCTCTCTCGATCTCTTTCTATTTCAATCTTTATCTTATTGTTGTGTTAAATTATGTTATTTATTAAATAACGGTTATTCACTTGGCATTATTGTCATTCTTACTCGCAATAAGTATTTTAAAAAGTACCCAACAAACCACTAAAAAATATACTTGTAGATATTATTATTATTAAATTTTATTTTCACCTTGACGTTCTCCAGTTCTGCTTGAGTAACGCTGAGTTGTTGCAATAATTCGGTAACAGTGACATTTGGCATCTCTCGTGTTTGTTCAAAAGCCTAAAAATAATTCATATGTTTAAGACGTTCGCAGACAATACCCCCACCTCCACACTTTAAAAATTTTAAATGACCTTGAACTGTTATAATAGTGTTAAAATTTTATTAATTAAAGGTATTCTCGAAATATCTCCCCACTTTTTAAAAATATCCAATGACTTTCGGCTGTCATAACCGTATTAAAATTTTGTTAATTATTAAAAAAAAAATTGTTAATTAAATTTCAATAAAATCTTCATATCAACATTAAAATTCCAAATTTCAAATTTTGCTTTACTCCTAATTGATGACAATTGAGTAATTTTTTTAAATTAATTAATAAAATTTTACGACAATTGAGTCATTGAGTATTTCAAAAAAGTGAGGGACTGTCTGAAAATGCTCTCAAAAATTTTTATTCTTTTAATTCACAAGTGGAGGCAGTTGTAGTGAACAAGTCTGGCTTGAAGCAAGTGAACATTTAAAGAAAAAAGTACATACTGGATCATTTAGCTCAAGTCTCGCAGCCTCTTGACCCTTGGCATACATTTTCAGGTACATTTGCTTGTTCCTCTCTTCTTGCTCCTCGAACAATGCCTTTTGTTCATCGAGTTGTGTCTTGGTACGTTCAAGCTCAGCTTCGAAATCCCGTACCTTCACCTCTGCGGCATCCAAGGACGGACGTAACTCGCAGTAGCGAGTATTTATTTCAGAGAGTTGGTTCAACAGACTCTCCACCTAATTTTAAAAACAAATTTCTAAACTGATCTTCAATTATTTAACTCAAAAATCCTTACCTTGTCATTGTGCTTTTGTTTGAGCTCTTGTAGCTCATCGATATGTCTTCGATGCATTTCCTCAATCCTCTGCTCATAGAGATCTACTATTTTCTTTCTCTCGTCATCAGACAGAGTCATGATGACGTTATTGCTTTGGGACAAGACCGCGGTGCTTTTAGCGGCAGCTTCACTCCTAGCAGGAACATGTCCGTCCACCGCTGAAGCGCCAGCAATAGAATCCTTTGAATGAATGGAGTCATCTTCGAAGTGCCCCGAGTCAGCTGATGACACAAGACACTCTCCAAACTCATTAGCATTAGAATTATTATTATTAATAGAAATAGTAGCAGTAGGAGTGACAGCAGTAGGAAATTTGTGATCAGGCGTACGTGGACTCTGTATCTCAGAACTACAGCTCTCTTCAGGAAGATCTCTGCTCGGTGATTCTGGTGAGAACGGGTTATTCTCACGGACGGTTAACGCATCACTGCTGTCCGTTCTATCATCCGGACTATTAAGCGACGCTTTGTACAGCCTCAACTCTACCACTTCCTTCGTCAGTCTCAATATCTCTCGGTCCTTCTCCTCGATCTCTTTTTTCGCTTCATTCAAAAGCGACTGGAGTTTACGCAGTTGTCTGGCGTTTCGTTGCGTGGGTGTGAGATACTGATCAGTATCACCATTGTAATTTGAACAGTGTACAACATACTTGCGCGATCGTCCAGACCAGGTGGTACCATTCAGAGCAAAGTGTGCGTGATCACAAGCACTTGCTGTACTATAAGCGCTGCCATAACTCTTTACACTGTCAACGTCACTGTCGTCCCCAGCTCCCGCCGACAGTAAACTCTCCCCATTTCCACCGGCACTTGTACTCGACGCCGCGTGTCCAAAACGCGGCCTTGCTGGTGTCAGTGAGAGGCTCTGAAAATAATACGAGACAATTAACACTTTTATTAGCAATTTAAATTTAAATATCTAAATATAGTTATTAAGTTACATAACTTCGTAAAATAAAATTAAATATTAATTTTAATTAAACTTTTTTTTTTTCTTTTAATTAATAAAACACCTCACACATAATTAAATAAAGTAATTTAAATAATAATTAAATTAAATGGTAATTAAAAAATTTTTTTGCTAAATTTCATAGCAAAAATTCAAAATTTTAAACTCACTGAGGGACAACTGCGAGAATTTCTTTCCCGGGAGTATGACCGACGCGGACTCCTCGACATCTAGGTAATTTATACCATAGACGAAACAATATTCCATTAGTTGACAGTACACGTTAATAAACTTAACAATATTTGTTTAGATAATTTATTTAATCGGAATTTAAAAACATATTTGTGGCTTCTTATCGACTGATTTAATTAGGCCACTATTTAAGCAGAGCTTTGGTAAACACTGACAGTAATACAGAGTACGTAGGTACAATAACTCGACAAAGAGTAAAGAAATAAGACACGGTGAATCTGCGCCGACGCGTAAATTACCAAAGGTCAGGGTGTCGCTACAGACATATCCAGCAGGAAGTCGCTGGCAAAATTGGAGCAAATTGTGAGGGTGCGCGCCAGGTCCTGTTTTTTTTTTCCTGTTGTTTTTAAAAATATTAATAAACACGACGCAATACCCGATAAAATAAATAAACGTGTAAGTAAATAAAAATACAATTTTATCTGTTGTTATTAAATAAAAAAAAATGTATGTTTATTTAAATTGATAACTGAAGAACGAAAATGTCTTGAGGCAACAGGTACGCAGGACTACATCCTAGAGCAGTCTATCGATCGTAGCTTCTTATCTGAAAACTAGGAGCTCCCTTTTGAATATTTTTTAGATATGAATCTTTAAAATAAATGCTTTAATAAAATAGGTCAGAGTATTTTTAAAACCGGAAGTACCTCGAAGAATAACTCGACGTGAGGTAGAAAATAATAAATAAAGAGAAGATAAACACGGCGTTTAATTAAAAAATAATTACGGTAATCAAAGTACAGTTTAGTTTTTAGTTTAAAAACGAAGTATGTAATGATGATAATAATGATAATAAACTTACAAAAGAACGGTGTCGTGGTGAGTCCAAGCCATTCTCCGTGATTGCGGGAAAGATTTCCGTCTGCTGTTGAATGTGATTGTGCCGATGGTAATGATGCTGGTGGGACAAGGAACCTACTCCTGGACCTGGACCTAGTGAGGAACCTGTGGTGCGTAAATGTTGCACGCGTTCTCCACGTACGCGCATGCTCGCGGAACGACGCAGAGATGTTGGTGATGGCCGAGGTATGCGCGAATCGGCATTCCCGGTGCTGGAGACTGGGGAAATTGATGAATTGAGTGTACTGTGAGCTGCTGGTGATCCAGCACCAAGTGGTGAATCCCCATTGACTGGTCTCGGAGACGAGGGCTGTGACGTTGGCGATGTCATTGGCGCCCGAGTACCTGACGGTACGCTTTCACTTTGGTTTAATCTTAATGACGACGGTGCTCTTTCACTTCTTTGCTGAACCATTATCTAATTTATCTACAACATCAACAATAATAATAAATTATAAACGATTATTTAAAACAAATGTACAAAATTTACATATGATACCAACGTTAACAGACGACTAATAACTTTAGGATTTTTTTAAATGATAAATTATAAAAAAAAAAAAAAATCATGTGCATGTTTTTAGTTTTGAATTTTTCGTAATTGATTTTTTTAAAACCAATTACAAAAAAAATTTAAGTTGGCTGTTAACTTCAGGATGATAATTTCTATTCAATTGACAAGTTAATTAATTTTAAAAACCGTTGAACGTTTTTGAATTCGTATCACAATTCAAATATAAATTCAATGAAATTAAATCACTTGTTTATATTGAAATGTTACAAGTCATAAAATGATAACCCGGACTTTTTTACTATAATTATTCTTATTTATATAATAAAAAATATAAATAATAAAAGTAATAATAACAAAAGTTAAATTACAAGCGTAACTAAAGATCTAGAATACGAAACATAGGGTCGAGGACATATTGATTAATATTTATGTATATTCCTATTAAGCTAGGTCACTTTCCTTCTCTTGTTACTCCATCACTAGTATGCTTTTTAGCAGCAATTGCATCACGGATTAAGTATATACATTAATACCAAGTGAAAGTTTAATAAATCTTATCAGTCTGGGACATTAAATTATCCAATGCAATATACAATTTGAATAATACAAGTATTACTCTTACATATTTAAACTTCTTCATGAAACACCTTCAGCAAAACCACTTTATCAACTTAAATTATCTAGTTTATTAGTCAGTTAAAGTAAAAAAAATGACTACTGGGTACGCAGATAAAAAACAAAAGACTCCAGTGCATTGATTCGAGAATATTGGATATATTTTTAGCTCGCATTATACAATCCGATCGATTTTGCAGTCTGCTGTCACAAAATTATAAAGGAAAACTCATTATTTTCTTATCATGATTGACGATTGCGTTAATTGTTTAAAACGATAATGACATTCCTTGATCACTTATCAGTTAATATTAATAATAATATTTTTTTGTTAAAAATAAATAATTAATATTAATTTCGTTGATTATTAAATGAGTCTGAAAAAATAAATGAAGAGTGAGACGAATTTGGTGACTTGATAAAAATTTTAAATGATTGAGTGACAGAGTGATAGAATAGAACCAGATATTTAACGTCATACAATAGACGCGTGATACTCACTTGTCACGTGATTCAAAATTAGCCGGCCTTCTGCATTCTGAATATTTAACAATGCACAGGTAGTTTTATCTCACATCAACATCTAGACACTAAAAAATCATTAGGAAGCTGCTTTTATTTAATTGACAGTAAAATTTATATTTTTTTACTGAACTATTTGGTTAATATGAAGTATTGTGGTGTAGTCTGATGGTAATGTTAAGTTTCAGGATGACGGGTTGATCCACTTGGTATTTTACTGAATAGTGCGCGAATCGTCAACCAACACGTCAATTTTAAAATTAATGTGTGTGTGATAAGTCGACGTCGATCGCAGGCCACGACGCGATAGTTACTGATGACGAAAGCAAAATTACAATAAATCTGCGGGAAAAAAACACACGATTGGATGTGGAATAAATGTGATCGGGGAGGAACGACCACTTCTTTGACTCTTTGACAAGCCTATAAGTTGTTGGTAGCGTTCTCTTACGGATATTTCGTTATAGAATTTATTGTAGTTTGCTTTTTTATCAGCAACTGCTGTAGTGATCAAATTTGCTGCCTCCTATTTTAAGATTGAATTTTGATCGCAAGTTGATGGAAATCTACAACCGAAATAAAATAAAATTTCGAGTTGACTAGAAAAACTTGATAGTGCAAAAAGTTTACGATAACTTGTTGTCAATTTAGAAGTCAAATTTTGGTTATTCAAATTTTTTTGAGGAAATTTATGTCCTAGTGTGGACCAGCAGAACTTGACCGCAAACATGACAGCAAGATTTTGACAAGTCTAGCTATCAACGATCCATATCTAAAAATTCTCATAAAAATTAAATAAAAAACAAGAAGTAATTAATTGATGTCAAGTTTAATATTAATTTAAGGATCTGAAAGTAATTAAATTATATATTTTAAAAATAATAAATTTATTTATGACTGTTTACTTAATTTATCAATAAGGTCAAGTAATTCATTTCTTTTATTTTTAACCCTAGACGAAATTTTACTCAAATCACAATCTCCAATCCTTGAGTTAGATTTCAAATGTTCTAAAATAATATCAGCAAAACAAAGTACATAGATACCACAGTCGTAACTGTTGCCCTGTTGTGGACATGGGACATTTTTAAACTCTGTCTCAGTATCAGCGACCAGATGCTTAATTATTTTATTACTAAAATTTCGAGCGACTGAATTATTCCCTCCAGCAGAAGAGTCAAAGTGACAGCAAATTTTTTCATTCTTAGAATAAACCAGCAGACTCCAGTGAGATCCGCCAACGTCTTCATAGTTGTTGCAGTCATTCAAAGGAAAAAACATATAATCCACATCCGGTGATAGAAATGAATATTCTTCTGTCATCTTCAGCAGCTGAGTTAATTCAGGACCATAGAGTTTTATATTTTTTGTAGCTGTCACTTCAGATGTTTGCTCTAGATATTCAAAGTAGAATCCAATTATCGCATCATTTAGCCAGCTTGGTCCTTTTAATAAATTAATGTCACTTGTTCTCAGCAAACTGTCATGATAACTCAGTACAGTTTTATCTTCAGATCTTGGCATTTTAAATTAGGAATCATCAAGCTGCTTAAAATAAATAAATAATTATTTAATTAATTTAAAAAATTTTAATAAATTTTTCACTACTTGCCTGTCAAAAATATAAACAAGCAGAATCCTCATAAAGTTTTGATAAAAAAGGTTCCTGTGTTACTGACAGTTTGAAAATGTGACGTCACGGGTTTGTATGAGTTGCCAAAGTTGAAAACTGTGTCTAGTTGGTGTTGAACTCAGCCAAACACAATCTTTGCCGGAATATTAAAAAAAACGGTCGAGTCATTTTGGTAAAATAATAATTATTTTGATAAAAAGTTTATAACTTAGACAAAGAAAATGTCAGCTAGGTACGATAGAGCAATAACAGTATTTTCACCAGACGGGCATTTGTTGCAAGTCGAATATGCCCAGGAAGCTGTACGAAAAGGATCCACTGCCGTGAGTTTCATTTATATGGCCAACCTAACCTTATAATTACTTTGATAACTTTATTTATGTATTTATTGCAACTAAAGAAATTTGAAAATTTGAATTTATTTGCTTTTTGTAACAGGTCGGAGTGCGGGGTAATGATGTAGTTGTACTGGGAGTTGAAAAAAAGTCAGTTGCTAAGTTACAAGAAGAACGTACTGTTAGGAAAATTTGTCTTCTTGATGATCATGTTGTCATGGCTTTTGCTGGTTTGTATTTTAAATTTATTTATTTATTTAATTATTAGTAATATGAATTATCAGTGCAAATCAAATTTAAGATAAATCATGAGACTGAAGTCTAATAATTTTTGTAATTTATTCAAAACGATAAATCATAAGAAAAGATATTTTAAAGAATCGCACTTTTAGTTTTTTAAATTTTCTATATGTCTACTGACTGAATAATAAATTGAATACTGGATCTTGTACTTCAAGTTTTTTATAAATAAATAAATTGCAGGACTTACTGCTGATGCCAGAGTGCTGATAAATCGTGCGCAAATTGAATGTCAAAGTCACAAGTTAACTGTTGAAGATGCTGTTACAATAGAATATATAACTCGTCATATTGCTGGTCTTAAACAAAAGTACACTCAGAGTAATGGACGTCGACCATTTGGTATATCATGTTTACTAGCTGGTTTTGATTACGACGGAAGTCCGCATCTGTTTCAAACAGAACCTTCTGGAATTTATCATGAGTGGAAGGTAAATATTTATTGTTGTATTTGTTGGTTGATGATTTGAATATGCGGTTTTTTTAGGCCAATGCAACTGGACGCGCTGCTAAGACTGTAAAAGAATTTCTAGAAAAATATTATACACCAGAGGAAGTAGCCACTGAACGGGGCTCAATAAAACTCGCCATTAGAGCACTGCTTGAAGTCGTAACGTCAGGGCAGAAAAATTTGGAGATCGCTATCATGCGTCGCAACGAGCCAATGCAGATGCTCGACTCGAACACGATAGGCGAGTATGTTACTGAAATAGAAAAGGAAAAGGAAGTTGAAGCCGAGAAGAAGAAACAAAAAAAGTGATCGAGTGACGTTGTTTTATGATTATTTTATATATTTCTCATTCATAAATAATAATAATGTAATATTCGGCATTGCTGGGTAAATTTAATTCATTTGTATTTTTTAATCCTCTTTTCCTTTACTTCTTTATTATGATACTGAAAGTAGCAGTCATTTAAAAAATTTATTTACTTTTAATAAACAAAGTTAATCTTGACAAAAAATTTTTAAAAATGCATGTGGAAATTTTTCAAAACTTTCTAATACACATTCTTTTTTAATTTTTTGATGACAATTGACTTACGTCGTCTACTTTTAGCATCATATTTTATTATCCAGAAGTTAGTAGACAATAATTTTTTAATTTTTTTTTACAATTCAATTATAACAAAAAAAAAAAAAAATATGCACATGTAGAAAATTAAAAAATCTATAGGTGCAATTTTTCAAATATTTTTTTTTTGTTATTTGTTTTTAAAAAAATCTAAAAATTATTAAACGTCATCTAACTTAAGTGTCATGTTTTATTTTGTTTCCCAGAAGAAAAAAAAATTGAGAATGTCTTGGAAATTATGAGCTTGACTTTTAACCGCGAATAAAAATTTCTATAAAAATCATCAGTGATGTAATAAATTATTAATCTGACTTAAATAATTTTAAATTTATGAAAAATATTTCTGCGGTAATAATTTCCAAAACGTCTTTTCTTAATATAAAATTTTTCTATAAGATTAATTTAAATTATAAAATCATTAATTATTTATTAGCTAATTGAATTTAAATATTTAATATGGTGGTATATAATCCGGTGATAAACATTTTCCACGATGATTAAATATTTGAAATGATGGTAAATTTCTCGTAGTTTCCCAAGTTTTACTTTCCAATTCGACAACTGCGCGAATTTCTTTGAAATCTCCAGCGATGTGTAACACTCCGTACATTACAATAAACAGACTGATGATTCCTTGAATCAATATCTACAATAATTAATTCAAATTGTTTTTACAACTTTTATATTTTCTAAACACAAAAAAATAAATGAATTTTTACTCACATCAATAGGCAATGTCGTGAATTCTTGTTCCGTTATTCTCAAGTAAGAACGATCTGATAATAAAAAAATTTAATTAATAAATAATTACAATTATTTATTTAATTGTAGGTACAAAAAATAAAAATTGCTTACGTTGAGCAGCAGAATAAGCAGCATGTAGGATTGAAATGAATCCAAGCCATGTAATAAATTTATGTGATGACGTTGCAGGCATTTTAATTATTATTTCTTACACTTGAACTTATAAAACAATATTTAATTATTATTTACTTGCCTATAATTATGTCAATTGACAATGGGGTTAAATTACTAAATAATAAATACGAGACACAACATTAGATAGCTGACAACTTAATTTTTTTTCTTTTTTAATTAAATAGTTGGTATTTAAACGACAGCAGTGACCTCTGTCAAGTGACCATATTTCAAATATTTCGCGCCAATATTCGATTCGCTTATAAATGTTTTTTCAAGTGATGGGTGCATTCAGAAATACTCAAGCTCTAGCTCTCGTTATATGGAAACGCTTCACTAGAAAAATTGTTGCTAGTAATTGTGACATTGAAACAATGGAAGTTTCCAAGTGTCATCATCATCCGTATGCTTAGAAAAAATCACCTACAAATCAATTAAATTAAAAAATTGATTAGCGCTTGACTGAACCCACAATCTCTGTTAAATTTTCCTTAAACTGCGCTAACTGATGACTTAAAAAAATAATCAAAATATTTTCAAAGATTTCGCGTCATTTATTTTTGATTTATTTGGCTCTGTACATTTTGTTTGCTACAAATTTATAATTAATACAATTACATATATTATTAAAAGCAGATTTACCTGCATCATTAAGTTTTATATCTAAGAGTTTTTTCTTATTATTCATTTAAAGTTTATTTATTAATCATAGCCACGTTCTTTTCTCATGCAGACATAGAAAATCGTAAAAATTATCGGGAATCGCATCAGATCATCTTTAATTTTTATTTACCTCTTACGTTTCCTCACCAGTAATCACTAATTAATTAATTAAAAAAAAATAAGTAAAAATCGATAATTTAAAATAAAATGAGTCAAAATCTAAGACAAAAATTGTGTTCTCGATGAACAAATACTGAGTCGTAATTGGCGAAAAATTTTCTAATCATAATATGCTTAAAATCGATCTCATTATTCTACATGTTATTTATATATATATATATTTTTTTTTTCTTTATTGTAGTATTATAAATTTATATTTTCATATATAAACATATTACAGAGAAGATTTATCCATTCGTCGTTTACAAATACACAGAACAATTATTTTTAATTTAATGGATAAGCCTTAATTATTCAATGTACACTTGTCGTTGCAGATGAACATTTAAACTGAACAATAATAATAATTATAATAATAACTATATAATAATATTAATAATAATAATTAATAACTCCTTTTGGATACCCAAATTTAATTACAAACTCATTACTCGTCACTTACAAATGGAGTATTTTGGTTTTTTTATTTATTATATTATTTATTAAGGGAGGAAACGGGTCAGATACAAAAAAGGATATTTTTGTGATTTTTTTTTTCAGAGTAGCTTCGTTATTAAAATTCTTAAAATTTGTGACACTATTAAGCATCATTCCAAGAATATTCTAATAAATTTTCATAAAGAAATATTTAAAAATAAGCCAGTGGTAGTGGGGAGAGACGAGTCACCTAAAAAAAAAAAGTCTCCATGCCGTAGACAAACTATTTATTTTTTAATTAGAAATAAGGAGCAGTTTTTGGTAAAAATCAGAGTTTTTTGATTGCACCTTTACCAAAAATTCAAAAATGAATATTTTGTTTATTTCTTTATTCAAATTCAAGATATAACTTGCGTTCTAAAGAAATCTTTTTGGTTTTTTTATTTCAGATAAAGTCATGAGTAACCCTGCCTATGACATGGAAACTTTTTTTTGAGGTGACTCGTCTCTCCCCACTACCACTGGTTTATTTTTAAATATTTTTTTACGAAAATTTCGCAGAATACTCTTGGAATGATGCTTAATAGTGTCACAAATTTTAAGAATTTTAATAACGAAGCTACTCTGAAAAAAAAAAAATCACAAATACATCCTCTTTTATATCTGACCCATTTCCTCCCTTAATAACAACTTAGTGTTGCATTAATTGTCACCTCTAGTTATAAACTTTGAGGAAGACTCGATATTATATTGCGCATTATCTTTACAATTAAAACTTGTTTATTTATTTATTAATTTATAATGAATTAATAACTAGCTTTCGATGATAATGCATTAATTTAAAGCAGATTTTTATTTTATATTTTCTACATATTACTTACGTTTAAACAGAAATTTTTTTTTAATTTTTCATGGTTCATTTTTTTTCCATTACCATGCGATCGTAATCATAATTATAATAATAATATTAATAATAATGTACTGCTAGTACTGCGGAATGTACAAGAAAATTTAAATAACTTTTGCCCCTATTCCATAACTACGCAATAATTATCAGCACTACAGAAAGTGCCTAATAATAAAATAATTTAAAAGCTCTGATGAATTACACGAGTGATTATCATATCGAATGCGAATATCTTTAAAATTTCTAGTGTTTTGAATGAGATATATAATACATTTATTTATATATATCTTGATGGTTAAACGTAGACAAAAGAATATTATTATTTATTATTAAATCGACTGGTTCACTCTAAGAGGCAGATGCAGTGGGCGGAAATGACACGGGTCACGCGATACTCGAGTCTTGTTCACCCCATCCTTCACTGTCGCACTCGCTTTCTGATGCAGAATCACTATCGCTGAATTCAACAGCAACTCTTCTAGCTAATATTGACGCCACGTCGTTCAAAGCATTTACGCGCTCCACTTCCTTCTGCTCTATCTTTTCTACCTTGCGTAACTTAATTCCTGTAATAATAATAAAAAAAAAAATTTAATATTCATCAACCTACGATATACTAGTAATATTTATTTTAAACAGACAATTAATTGTCCAGTCGAGCTCCGAAAGAGGAGACATTCTAAACAGTTGGTGGAAATTTGGTCGAAGGTTTTTCATGTCAGATATAAATAGATGTTTGTAAATAAAAATTGTAGAGAAACAAAATTCATATAAAAAAGTATAAGAAATTTTTTTTGTATCTATAAAAAATAACGTAAGTGATTTTTTAAATTTCGAAGTTTAAATTTTGATTTTTTTTTTTTTAACCCCTGGGGTGATGACGTTTTTATTTTGGAGACAACGTTCGATAGTCTCTCCATTGGAGCTTCAACTAGACTATAATTACGTAAATAAATTATCAAAGGATCCTTACCGTCACGAATAGCTTTGAGCAAATCATTTCGTGGATCAACGATCGGAATATTTGGGTTTTGTGGTTTCCTCAATTGTCCATCAACTATACTCTTGAGTGGCTTTAATTTGGGTGGATTATTGGCAATTATCTTAGCAATGTCACCGTTGCTAATTGGTACGCATGTCATGGGTCCATTAAGAACGGGAGGTGGCGGTGGCGGAGGAGGTGGCGGCGGAATGTTGCAAGGCGGCGATATCGGCCGTGATGGCGCTGGATCAGGAGTAGGCGGAGGCGGTGGCAAATCCTGAGGCGCAGGATCCGGCTCATCGATTCCCACGGGTAGGGTATGATTTGGCGGAGTCGGTGTTGATTGATGACTCGGTAATGGACTGTTTGAACGACTACCATTTCTATTTAGCAGGTGCGCCGGTATCGTCCCATTTATAGGGGGTGGCGACATCACTTCACCAGGAGGCGGTGGCGGTGGTGGTAGTGTATCTCTTCCGGTGCTCATCGACCTTCCACGAGTCGGTGTGTTATTTGCTGACGCCACTGTTGGAGTTGAATTGCTCGAGGCGTTACTCGGTGGCGCCGGAGGCGGTTGCGATGGCCTCGATCTGCCACCACGACTTGGTGTACCTGGTCCAGGACTTTGGTACGTCTCATTACCCATCTGTCCTTGTCCAGGTGCATAATGAGAGCTGTATAAACTTCCATCGTCGTAACCTTGAGCCATATAGTTTGCCGCCCTATTATAATAATAAAAATTATCATTATCATCAATGAAATTATTTTTAAAAATTAAAGTTGCATTAAATATGTTACCTATAATGATCCGTCGTAGGAGGACTGTACAGATGTTGCTCATCCGGTGGATAACTTCGCCTAAGCTCAATACTATTTGGTCTTGGAGGTCGTGGATCTGTCATCACCATTCCCAGAAGTGATTCATCCGGAATATTATGCGGTGTTCGGTACTGAACACCCTGTGTCGGCATAATATATTCCCCATGTCCAACAGCAAGCTGTCGTTGTCTCTCCCTCGTGTTGTGAGGTTGTCTTACACGTTTCTTGTGTCTTCCTCCTCCCCCAGCATTGCCTCCATCGTTCCGAGGCCTATGGGGCTGTTTGATCAACAAAAAAATTAGTAATCCCTCATACTTAAAATTATTAGTGGTAATAAATAAAAAGTGCAAGTCAAAAAAAAGGCAAGCGGAAGTTATCAACTTGTGATTTAATAAATTTAAACGACGATCACACTCAATGATTGATGATTGATGATCGGTGATTGTTAAATATTTAAAAAAAACTTCCTGCATGTAATAACAAAAATTAGCATGTTGGTAAACGTCACTTTGATTCAACTACTGAATATAATACGAATATGTATATAAAAAATATGAACATGTATATATACATTTTTATATAAATATATGGTAATGATATATATTAGAGACTATTTCCTAGCGGAACTACATGTATATAAAATTTCAAAGCGAGCAGCTAGAATAAAACTCTAACAGCGCAAATAAGTATGAGACTGAAGTTACTCGACGTTTAATAATTTTTTTTAAAACGATAAATTATAAAAAAAAAAATATTTTAAAAAATTGCACTTATAGTTTTTTAAATTTTCTACATGTGCATTTTTTTAGTTTCTTTTTTTTGTAATTTATTTGATCATAAAAAAATCCAAAACTGTCTACTGACTTCAGGATCATAAATAAGTTTATTAATGAGATAAAAAATCCACACAAGGTTGTGAGTTTGATATATTATGTATGTGATTGGTGATTTAACAATAAATCGATTACTTAAAAATCGATGTACTGGGAAAAACAATTATATATTAATGAGTCAACAAAATAAATATATGATAGAAAAGTAAAACTACAAAGATCCAAACCATCGACTTGCCTCTCTGAACGGTTCGGCATATTCTGACTCGGTCTATAACCAAGGGGACATTTTCGCCGTTAATTGTTAAAGTAAATTCAATATTTAAAATTTTTTTAAAAACAGACCTATACTGTCTATACGATTTATTAATATTTGTTAAAAATAATTAAAAGAAAAATGATAAAATATAATAAAATAAATAAATGTCACCTTCTTTCCTCTGTCGTGAATTTTCTTCTCCGTGTCTTTGAGCATTTCCTGACTCCACAAATCGAAGAAATAATTCGGATCAGTATAAAATTTTAATCCATCTTTGCCGTCCTCTCTGCAATAAAAATAAATATATAAAAATTAGTAATGACGATAAATATTATGAAAAAATAAATAATAATAAAGCATCATAGTAATTGGTACTTAAGATAAAACTTGTCTTCTTCTTAAAGTTAAATCGTATATTTACCTGTAAACATTGAGTTTATCTAATGGCGGAGGAGTATCACATGCTTGATAAGTCTCACGCATTGCCGTGGGCATAGTATCACGTGAAACGACTTGCTGGTCGAATACAACCGAGCTCTTGAATGCCTTTCTCATATGAATATCTTGTAGTGAAACTAAGACACAAGGAAACAGAAAAAAACCATTAGAACACAAGTAAATTGTTAAAGAGCTTCTGTGTATCAAGTAGACATACACACAAGACCCATAAAATCTATTTTAGTAGAGACAACCACAGAATGTAATGTAATTTCAAGGAAAACTAACCTTCCTCAACATTACTGTCCAGCTGGGTAACTTTAACCGCTAGTCTATCTATTCTCGCTTGCAGAGAGTTGGCTCGATCGCTCAATGTATGAGCTTCACGTGCCAGCTCCCCGAACAGGTCCTCAGCGTGTCGCGATAAGCTTGACAGCTGTCTAATAGTATTGGCCAGGGTCCCATTTGTCGCGGCTTCCAGCTCCGATGGCAGAGGAAAAGCTTCAGGAATAGTCCCACGGGCAACGTGCACCGGCTCCACCAACCTCTTGGGGAGCGGCATCTTTCCCCAATAGGCCTCGCTCTTTTTATTTGTCTATCAAGTCCACTCACCGCTCTCTCATTACCTGAAAATAAATTCCATTCATCCATTATTATTCAACTCTACTATTTTATAAGCTGCTTATTCTAATACTGGCATTTATCATTAAATATTTAAACACCAAATGGACTTGTTGACCCCAGTGGCTTATTTTAATCTTTTTATCTGAAGAAAATATAAAATAACCGATGCGAGCAAAAGGTCGGAATCCGGAAACGCTGTTTATTAAAATGCATAACGTTGTTATGTTACATGTCCTGTAATAATGTCCAAGACAGTTAATCTTTTTTAATGTTCCTAGAAAACTATTCATTCAAGACAACTGCTCCAGGAAAGAGAACCATGAGTGTACCGTTTGCTAGGCCGGATATAATACAAGTTATACAGCTCTTAGACGATTGATCTTCGACCTATCTGATCTACGTGTACGGTTCCCTATTAAAGGTCAGATGTTCAAAGGACTGGGCACTTACGGACTCAACACCTCACGATTTAATATTTATATCTTATCATCCAGACTCGTAATAATAAAATACACTGACCATTACTGCTTTTAAAATGTAAATACATATATCTAAATAATTCACCGCCGGCGAATCTTCAAGCATCTCGACCCCGAACTGATTTACTGGGTGTTTTATTGCCAGCGAACATTATATGCACATATATTATAAAAATAAGATAAAAAGACTTTATTTATAAATAGACTAAAACGTACATACACGGAATGGATAAAGGAAAAAAAAATAAAGGTCATGACAAATGGTTTCTAAAACGGCAACGACAGATGACGTCACGCATGCTATGCTAGTTCACCTCTTACGTCTCAGTAATCCCATTGGCCTCAATTAATGCGTGTCCCGGTTTGTGTTATCGAGAGCCGTTTTTTGCAGGCCTACTAAATATATATACATATGTACGTATATATATATAAGACCACTGTAATGTATGAATCCAACGGGATAGTCGGGTCTGCTAACTCGTTAGTAATGAGCGAATTCATCGTGGGAACGGTTAAAAAAAATGATAAGCCGCATAAAATCGTGAGCGTGACTCTATATCTGACGAGTCACACAGTATTATAACTTTTATTAACTATAATAAGTATAGTTTTAGCAATACCAGGTATTGTATGTATAGAAGTAGATAAAACATAACAATTATTAGGGGCAGGATAATTAGTATTCTCATTGGTAGTCTGCGACAGCGGCACGAATAAGTCAAGCCAGTTCCCGAGAAGGTAAACAGCGCATTGCACCTGCATTCGAAGCGTGAAAGCGGATAATACACTTATATTTATGTTTTTCGGTTTTTGTTTAGAGGCAGACGTTAAATTGTGGGTTGAGGACAAAGCGACACGGACATTTGCATTTAAACAGTAAATCAAAAGCGCTGGCTTCTTGAGCTTTATCTTAGTACGGCAAAAAGTTATTTCATATATAAGTGTAATGTTTCTTTTGCCTGAGGACCATCCACCCTTTTTTCTCACCATTCGTTCTCGCATTATTCCGTTGCAAGAAAAATAAGAAGAAGAATATGAAGAAGTAAATAAAAGCAATGGAATAAGAATGAATGAGAAAAAAGTCGGAGGAATTGCTATCAAGTTAAACTATCATGTGCCTGCAAGGCCCCTGGATTCTCCCCTCTCATTTAGCCACGTTAAAGACATCATCCTGCTTATAAAGAGCGTCACTACTCCAGTGATCTCAATGAAACTCGTTGCGTGGTGATAGCTATCGGTAACACGCGAGTAATACTGCTCACAGTATTTCAACAACTCCTTGCTGAATCCCATTACTTAATTTACCAGCTCTGCACATGTGTGTTTGATGGACTTAGAAAAATCTAAGTGTGTATGAATAGATTTAGTTGCGTAGTTGGTGAGTTTATAGAGTCCAGTGATAGCTGGACGCCTCGTAATAATTTATCAAAAGCCTCCCACGGACTTGAGAGCACCCCTTGGCTTACGCGATCTGCGCGTGAGTCACACTAGCACACACTGATGTATATGTAAGGCCTTAGTGTGCTGGTGTGTAGTTTTATACAGGTCCCTCGACCCTACGCCAAGATTTATATATAGTACGTAGTCTCCCACGCGTTCGACGCCACCGGCGATTCCTTCCTCGTTCACGACTCTCGACCTATTCTATTATATTCTATTCTCACTGTGGTGTGGAACGAATGTAGTAGAAGTAGAGGATGAAGAAGAAGAAGAAGTAGAAGTAGAGGCCCTGGTACCTGCAGGATAATAGAACGTAATCAGCTCTCTAGTTCTAGTTCATCGTGGGTAAGACGTAAGACAGCGTAAGACGACTCGTGCTTTTTATTCAATAGCAAAAAATATTAAATAAAAAAACGGGTTGACGGGTGTCTCCGGACTTAAGCCCCCTTTGCACGTTTTCTTGACAGCGGGGTCCTGGTGAGCTTGTCGGCACATGTTGTCCATATGGTTTTTAAATTTTTAGTATGTGTATACAGGGATTTTGCCAGTCCGCACTCTACTGAGTCATAAAAATTTAAAAGTTCACAAGTGAGAGCCTGTGAAATGCAACGGCGTCTTAGTCTGTATCCATAATTCCGGACCCGGCTGTTCGCACTCTTGAGAAAAAAAAAACAAACTCGTAAAAAAATGAAGCAATAAATAAAAATAAAAATATTAAATAATGAGTGAAAACAGAAGGGCTACAAACGTTACATGGGAAGTGAGTCAGAGCATTTATGCGGGCAGTTAAAGCTCCAGTTTGCTAACTCTCCCCTAATATTTAATATCACGCGAGTAAGCTATATTATATTTTAATATCTTTTTCTCTCTTTGGTCTATCGTCCGGAAACGGACACGGGTATTTCCACAAAATTTGAGGGTGAAACCGGATATGACGAAAGCACAAGGGTAAAGAGAATGAGGTCCCCTGTAATCAACCCCGCAGCAATTTTATTTGCCATTTTTTTTCTTTATTTTCTTCTACTTTTATCCTCTTGTTCTATTTTCCAGTTCTTAAATTTCATATAGGAATTTATTTTCTGCTGATTATGTTTCTTGTAATCCAAACCCAGTTGGAGATGATCCAAGGATCCTGTTATTTTTTTTTTATTATCGACAGTATCAGCAGCAAGTCGTCATTTTAACGTAAGTGAAAACTGTGAATAATAAATAAAACGTGAGTGCGAGTTGTTCCCAAGAGATAAAAATCATATTTTATTATTATTAATTTTTTTTTTTCGGGCGGTAGTCAGGCTTTTGCGCTCTCTCCGCAATATTGATCAAGCCGACAGCGACTGTCGGTGTTGGTTCTACGTAGTATACACCGTAGTAGTATGATAGGACAGAATAGGAGGGTTGGACGACGTGCCGGTTGTTATAGTAAGCGTACAGCAGCACACCAGAAGTAGGGTGAGGGAGCAAAGAAGGAAAGCACCCTCGTGGTCGTGAGTCACCATGTATCCAAGAGTAAAGCTGAGTCCACAGCACAGCCGCCTGCAGCCCTTACACTGGAAAATTCAACAGACTGTCATTCCCAAGTTCAATAAAAGATGAGAATAAAAAAGACAAATATTTATAGGAATAAGATATCCTTTCAGACATTTTCTTCTTTACATCCCAAGTAGCCTTAGCGTGTGCGAATTATATTTTTCCATTCGTTTATGTTATTATTATTTAAATGTACCTGCTGTAATTTTTAAATTAAACTCAATCAAATGAGCTGGGGAACACGTAAAACCGGTTGTAATCCACAGCAACCTTGCACGAGTGAACTGTTTACACGCATTCGCTAATGCAGGAGTGTTACAGTACAGGGTTTTAAATGCCGGTGGTTAAGACGTTGCAATCTGTTTTTATTAAGTGAAGAAAATACTTAATAATGTATGAAACCTGGAAAACACCTTGATAGCCTTTGGAACAGCTGGACTCTGACGGTGGTAAATATTTAATGAGTTGCTGATATAAGGCGAACTTGAACCTCCTGTGGATCTAAAATGATGTAGGCGCACGTAATTCTGGCTCCGGTGCTCGACTGAGAGATTGCTGGTTAAGAGAAGTTGATGTCGAGCACTCGTCATGCTGCAGTGAGGAGACGTCGACCTCTAGTCTTGGAAACTAGTCTAGGACAAAGTCAATTGAATGCCAGCAAGACCAGCGCTCACGTTCAACGGGCCACGGAGCTGTAACTTGTCAGACGTGAGACCTCGTTTTACTGACGATTTTTTTATTTTAAATAATAAATTGTTTTTTTTTTTTTTACACGAAAGATTTCTCTTGTTCGACTGATACTGATATCAGCAGATTAAATCTTAAATTTCCGTTTTAAATAAATGAATAACAGCAGCAGCAGCCACACAACAGCAATGACAAGAAAAAAGATTTAAAATTTATCTATTCTGAACAGAGTATCAGTTATCACATGTCAAGCTATTTTGTCATGACATAAATACTCAGAGTGACATAAAAATCTATCGGGTTTACAACCGAGATGCGTTAAACATATTAAATAATAAAAAAAGTCTCAATGGCTTCGTGTCTTCTCTTGAGATTAAAGTGCTTCTACTTCTACATCATGATTGAAAAATAAATTCTGACGTCAACGGTAAAAAAGACTGGAGTTTTTTAAACAAAGATACAAGTACAGATGCACATATATATGTATATCATTGTAAAATATATAAGCAAAGTCCGTGCCAGATGGAATTGCAGGCAAGAGAAGGTAATGCCGAGGTGTGCCTTTGTTGCTAGAAGTAAGAGGCAATGAGTTCTCTCTCGAGATCTATCGATTAGGTATTTACGTTTGAATCGTGGCCAGCTGTAGATTGCTGTACTTGATTTCTTGTTTAATTTTTTATTAGACTATTTTTATCTTCTGCTATCCGCAGTAGATACCGTGCTATAGAATACAAAGTACTCAGTACAAAGTACCAACATCTTACTCTGTATTTTGACTCCATAAGGAAGTAAAAGAGTTGTTCTACACCTAGAGTAATATCCGAGTAATTCCTCTTCCTACTCACGTAGTTTAGGTGGTGAGAGAAAGGATGTCATGCGTCTTGCTGATGAAATAATTTCAAATGTCATCGATGTTCATATTCGAACATATATATCTCCATATAAATATACATATATAAGTCTACATGACGTGTTCTGTGTAGCAATAATTTTTTTCGCACACGTGTGGGCGGCGATATGCTTTTTAATTCAAGATAAAGCACACATAACTGTAGAAAAATATAAAAGTATTAAAATACTAAATTATGTTTACTTGCGTGCTCTCATTTATTGACTTGCTTGTTTGTTACATTTTTTTTTTTAAAAAACCTGAGCTTCATCTCATCAGTGGTGAAAAAAGTGAGGTAGAAATAGAGGCACGAGGGCTCTGCGGTTTACTAGAAAAAATGATGATCCGAGATTAGCCCGAGGCTTCAGTGGATGAGTGTATGGTCGGAGGTGTAGTGGGGAACTCGGTTACCGGATCCTAGCTGATACAAGAGTTCAGCTTACTCTTCATAATGGGAGGGAAGAAGATGCGTGCTGGTTCGTAGACCATGAGGGTAAAATTAGTAAACTACGACCCTCGTGGAATGTCAGAGCGAAATGGGGTGATGCATAATTAGCACATTGACCAACGAGTACGGTTTTGTTTGTCGCAGTACAAATACTACATACAAGGACTCGTGTATCAAGGAGTCAAGTGCTGAGACGTTTCGCAGACGGGAATGCCATTGGCATTCAATCCGCGATTTAAATACTCATTTATTTCCGATCATATATTTTATACATCGTAATTTTATTTTAATCACACTCGCTATTTGTAATGCCTTTATTATTTATTATTATTTTTTTTTTTTTTTTCAATAAATAATTAATCAATTACTTGGAAACGAGTGAGTACTCAGTAAAACAATTGCTGTCATTAAATTAAAATAAATATTTACTTAAATTAGTCATTGATTTTAAAATATCCTGCAGAGTTGTCGTGTCTATTATCTAACACTTACTCTAGAGGACATTACAGTATTTGTTAGAAAAATTTACAATAGGGCTGAGTGTAAGTGTCTAATGAGTAGTTAATGAGTAAAAAAACTATTGCACTTTCAAAGCTGAGTAATGGAGCCAGTCACGAACAATTTCATAGACTATTATCGTCAATTACTTGGTTAATTGCCTATCGAACTATATTTTATAAATTATATTTTTTTTTGCTTTTTACACTCATCCACCGTGACACCTCGGGCGTAATGAGCCAATTAATTAGAGATAAATTAAATCTAGGCCACTCATAACCAGATATTTTAATAGACTTTAATCCCATGCCGTAGATACATACTCTGATACTAGAGTACGTTCAACCCACTTGTATTAATTATAAAAATACTCTCGAGGTTGACTTAAAAGCCGGGTAAAAAAAACACTACCCCCCGCAACGGGTGAGTGAAAACTCTTGCTACGTCTCTCATGTTATGTCAAAGCTCTTGAGATTGTCACGAATAAATTAGCTTGCAGCCAAATCAAAAACAATATCGGCTCCTTGCCAACTACAATCCGCAAATAATAACAATAAAAAAAATCCACCCTTGGATTGGAGTAGTTGAGTGCACTCTGGACCGACGCCCTCAATCTACAGAATAGAAACGGCGGTTGCAAATTAAAATAATAATAATAATGATTACCAGTAATAGTAGCAGTAGCATTACTATCATTATTATTATTGGATCAGTAAAGGAAATAAAAAAAAAACCCATGACAATGGTATTAAATCCAGCAAATTAATAGCGACCACAATGCTGCCGCAACTGACCAATTACATAAATATTAATAATGATTAAATAAAACCATCAATCAACTAGAATTTATTCAAAGACACTTACACACGCCACACCTACTAAAAACCTCCCTGTCTTCCAGTCTACATCTGCGTAGATCTTGCAATTATAAATCCACTGAACGTAGATTGTGGATTACATTACATTAAATTGATATATTGATGAGTGATGTATGATAGCTCGTCAGGCTACAATATCAAAATATCTTACGAGCAGAGCACACATGATTTTACCAGATCTACCAACACCATCCGCGATATCTCCGTTTTATATAAAATAGAAGACTGGCTGATGATATGACAAGATGTCACGATCAACTACGTTCTGAACACGAGCATGTATAGATGTAGATATAGATATTTATATATATACAGAAATATGGATAGTATATAATCTTCCAATAATCTTTATCTTAAAATTAATCTCCCTTGGAGATTCTTACCATATCCGCTGACGCACCCCCAGTCGCGTGTCCGGGCATCGCCCTCGTTCTATCCTGATATCACAAATATTATTTATATAAATAATAGTAATAATAATAATTATTGTAAACTGTATTATTAAATTCACTACGTGCACTATTATTAAAACAGTATTGAAACAATAAACTCACAACAATATAAAACCAACAATTATTACAATAAATTGCAACACAACATATCGGGATACTGGATATTTTTTACACACGTCGGTGGAGATTATGCTGCAGCACCAGCACCAGCAGAACAACTTAACAGAACTTTTAGTGTAGTGTTCCTAGAGGAGTGTAGTGTTCGTAGTCGTAGTCGTAGTTAGTAGTGTAATCCGTGATCCGGCGCAATGGGTTATGAACCCGCGATAGCACGCAGAAAATGGCGTTTGCTTTGCTGCCACTGTTCACGATCACGAGTAGAACTACTCCGCTGGCTGCTGGCTGTAGAACCAACACTACGTCTACGTATGGCACACACACTACTAGAACTGGAGGTGTGTGATGTTGATGTTACGAACTATCACGATAATGTACGAACACCAGGAATTCTTAATAAGATAATTGTCCATTCCTCTTTTTGAATTGACAGCAAGTGACATCTACAGGATCAGTGCTCTAGCTAGTGAACTTTGTATTTAAATTATTTTCTTTTCTGTTGTTGGTAAGTATCATCGTTTTTCCGAGGACACACCGGCAACATCAAGCTTTGACCCAAACATCTTTTAAATTATTCGCTATTTGTGTATTGATTTAAATAAAATAATAAATAATTTTAATTTTAAGTTTTAAATATTAAGAAAATTCAAAATACCTGGACAACATGGCTGATGAAGCAGAACAGGTAGATATTTGTTTTTTAACTTAATATTTAGTGGACAAAATATTCTAACCTAATTTCACCGACAGATTCTGGCGATCAATGTCAAGGAACCTTTGGATTTGATAAAACTGAGTATTGATGAAAGAATTTATGTCAAGATGAGGAACGAGCGTGAATTGCGTGGACGACTACATGTAATTATTTATTTTGTAATTACTTAATTATTCATGATCTTGAAGTTTGCAGACAATTACAAATTTTCGGATTTTTTTTCCATTCAATTTGTAGAAAAATAAAATAAACCATATGCGCATGTAGAAAATTTAACAAACTATTAGAACAACTTCTTAAAATAATTTATTGTTTTACTAAAAAATTAAAATTTTAAGACAAAAAAAGATATTTTAAATAATTGCACCGATAGTTTTTTTAATTTTTTACATGTGTATGTTTTTTTTTTAAATGAAATTTAATTGTTGAAAAAAAAATTCAAAAATTGTCAATTGTCTGCTAACTTCAGGATCATAATTATTACAACTAAAAGATGATAAATTAAAAATATTAAAATTTGATTACAGGCTTACGATCAACATTTGAATATGATCCTTGGAGATGCTGAAGAAACGGTTACGACAGTCGAGATTGATGAAGAAACTTATGAAGAAGTTTATAGAACAACTAAAAGAAATATTCCAATGTTATTTGTACGCGGCGATGGTGTTATTTTGGTATCGCCGCCTAGTATGCGCGCTCAGTGTTGATGGATCTAACATTTATTTATTTTAATGTCAATCAACAATATCAAACATGTATATATTAAGTATGGTTTATATATATATAAAAAAAAAGAAAAAAAAAAACAAAGTAAGACATCAACGGGTTTTATTTCCCAAGGAAAAATTTAATTTCGTCATCTGCGCAGAGAGATCGTTTATTTTTCGGTCCTTTAACTCGAGGAGCTGCTGCAGGTGGGCGATCTTGTTATTGAGTATTCCAATAAGTTCATTCTTATCTTGCAACTCTTGATTGAGACGCAGAAACGCTCCTTTGGGCATGACTTTGTTTTGAACTTCATCGAAATCCAAGATCGAATTTACTCTGTCAATGTCCCGGTCATCAATTGAGTAAAGTGACGCACGCTCGTCATTACAGTCTTTAATTATTTTATTTTTAACTCTCGATAAAAAATTTTCTATGGCTTTATCTTGGCACGTAGTTATTTCGTGTATTGTTTTATCATTGAGCTTAAGATTTAGTTTAGATAAGACTTTTCTATTTAATGTCCTCCAATTATCAATCTTCTTAGCAAGACTATTGCCCTGGCAGTAATTATGGAGTTCAACGTATCTTGGATAATATTTTTTTAACAACTCAGCCATAAATACTTGAATAAACATAAATAAATACTATGTAAATAATATATTCTATTTTAAATCATGTCCACATCTACTTGATAAAATAAATTCATATGGAGGTGGACAGTAAATTCTGTTTTAATTTACTGTCAATCTCTATGAATTTATCATTTTTTTTGTGTTCAAAATTAAATTAAAAATTTAAATTTACTGCCCACCTTCCTCTGAATTCATCATTTCATGTAAACAATTATTAGAAGCACCCAAAGTAAATTAAATATAAACTACAAAAGTCTTACCGCCATTTGAAAAATCTCTCGCGTTATTTTTTCGCGGGCGTGAGAAATTTATTTGCTCCAACCAGATGTTTATTTCATAAAAACTTTCATCACTTAGGTCATCTGTATTAATACTACAATTCATTATTCATGAGCGAGTCTTTAAATCTCGGTTAATGTCAGTTGTAGCTGTCATATTTATCTTGACCGTTGTTAAGGACACGAGTACTTTGAACTTGCAGCTCATATCGGACAATTGCGCAAGTCATTTATATGCCGCTACGGCGTTTAATATATCGCGCGGATGGTGTAATATCCCTCAATATTTCCTTAGGATTGCGTGGTACTGCATCATCCCTGGAAAACTCTCCCTATGCCCTTCCTAATAATTTTTATAAATTATTTAGTAACGAGCAGATTGTTAATGAAAATTTTTACTCCAGTTTCATCCGCGTCCACTACTGGGTAATTTGAAAAATTGATAATAAGAAGCGATTTACAAAAATCATCAAGGATCGATGAACCCTATATATATATATATAAGTTATCTTACACGTCCAATACCATTCAACAAGTCTCACCCATGCGCATTTTACCTGTATGGGTAATGGGTGATGGTAGTGGTAGTTTGCGGGGTATATTTATAGACGCGCACGCGGCCGCGCCCGGCAATGTTCCTCCAAATCTCCAAAAGACCTAAACTTTGAGACTCTTATGTCACGTCACATCTACGCGTCTTCAGTACGCACATATAAGCACTTTCTGATCAAATAATTTATTTTTGTCATTTAAATATTTAAAATAAATTCAAATTTTACGAAAACTGTGCCGGTTATTGCTGTGATTTTTAATTCAAAAATTTATCGCGATGGCTGTCGAGACTCCGAATGGTAAGTATTTTTAAATTTATAAATAAGTATCTAAGTAAAATTACTAAATAAATTTAAGGGCTTTTAATTTTTAAATTAAAGGGCGGGATGATGTATGACAGATTCAAATTTCATAATTCGTCCTTTTGACCTTGAGCTTTTTTCCCTTCAGATCAATGGGAGCGCGCGAAATTAAATCATGCGGGTCTACTTGACATAAATACATATTTATAATTCAAATAAATTTATTTAATTTCATTAATTCTGATCCACTCAAGTTTATTAATGACCCCCATTTAATTAAACCCTACAGTAATCCGCCGTAGTACGCGAAAACGTCTCCGTAAATGCAAAGAATAATATTTTTGTTCATAAAAATTTCTATCCACGTGTAATTATTGCGTCATACCGTCTATTTTAACTAATTACTCGAGGTTGACCGTAAGAAGTAACTGCGTACGTAAGTCTTCCACCGAAGCGAGCGTCCTACGTGACTGCCGCCACGTGATCCCATCTTCTATGTCTCCCTTTTATTTATATTCCTATAGGTAGTACCCAAATAAAATAATTTCAACTCCAATTGTAATCTGTATTTCTATTTAAATAACAGGAAGTGATCATCAACGTGGACCAATTAAATCATGCTTCGCTATCAGATATCTTATGGCCATTCTCGGTTCTATCGGACTGGCGATTATCTATGGGTTCAAGGTCAATGTCAGCATCGCGATTGTCGCAATGGTAAATCATACGGCGATAAAACTTGCCGAAAATCACACGGCGATCAACGTCACTGAAGCAACCCTCAATGTCACTTCCAAAGTGCAAGAAGTAAATATAGATATAGATATTTATATATTTATAAGAATAAGTATAAATATAAATTTTTTGTTCTCTTTCTGCTACAGTTTACATTTACAAGTAGGACAGAATAATATGTATCACAAGCGGTTTTTTTTAAACGCAGAAATAAATATGAGAAAGTTGATTCTGCTAAGAATTAGAGCGCGGTGAGAATTATTATAAATTATAATGTTTTATTGTTTTTATTTCTGCAGGACGGGCCGTTTGTCTGGGATGGAGGCATGCAGGGCATCATTTTATCCGCTTACTTCGTTGGGTACTTGGTATCCATGATCCCGGGCGGGCGGATGTCTGAATTAGTGTCTGCGAAGTGGGTGATGAATGGCGCGGTACTTTTGAATGTCGCTGCTTCGGTGTTGTCACCGCCAGCAGCTTACGGTCACTACTGGCTGTTTGCTTTTATGAGATTTCTTCAAGGAGTTGGTGGCGTAAGTACTATTAATAATTTATCATCTATTATTTGCAACTTCCTGTCTCATATATTAATTAATTTTTATTATTCAGGGTGTAAGTTTCCCGGCTATGCATGTCATGATTTCAAAGTGGGCGCCCCCGAATGAGCGAAGTGTCTTAACGTCAATTATTTATGCTGGAACAGCACTTGGAACTGTCATTGCAACTTTGCTGTCTGGTCTTATCGCGGCTAATATGGGCTGGGAGTGGGTATTTTATATTGAAGGACTTCTGTGTCTTATTTGGTGCACTGCTTGGTGGCTAATGATCGAAGACTCTCCAGAACAGCAGCGAAGATTGATCAGTCAGGAAGAAAAAAATTATATTTTAAAGTCACTAGGTCAGACGGAAAATATGGAGCATCATAAATTGGCAGTACCTTGGGGTCAAATTGTCAGATCTCTTCCTTTTATGGCTATTTTTATTTCGCATTTTTGCAGTAATATCGGGTGGTATATGATGCTGACGCAGTTGCCGACTTACATGAAACAAGTTTTGGAATTTGATTTAAAATCTGTAAATATATTTTTTTACTATTATTACCCAAGTATCACAGACAACTTTAAGATGTTTTTTAAAAAGAGAAAACAAATTTTTTTTGTCTCAAAGCCAAGTCTTTTTATGTAAATAAGACATGCAGATGTTGGTTTTAAGTCAGCGAAAACTTGTCTTCTTTTTTCCGTTTTAAAAAATCATTTAGATGACAACTTATTTGACAATTATTTGTAATTTATTTTTTGTCAACACTTGTGTCAAATCTTTTAAACAGATATTTTTTCGGTGACAAAGTCTTATAGATGTCACAAAGCCGTATGCTACTTGGGTAATTTAAATTATTTTTATATTTTATAAATTATAATCTTGATAAATTATTCCCCTAGAATACAACACTCTCTTCAATTCCGTACTTATGCATGTGGTTGTTCACGATGGCAATCAGTAAATTATTATCAACCTTTGAATCAAAGAACTGGATCACTAGAACTCTTTCTCGAAAAATTGGAACCTTTTGCAGTAAGTGATTTATTTATTATTAATTATTAATAGTAAATTATAAACTTCTATTTAATTTAAAGGCTCTGTGATACCGATGATTTGTTTGATTGTCGTGGCCTTCGCTGGAAATAACCGTGAAGTTGCCGTGACATTTATGACAATTGGAATCACTTCTATGGGTGCAATGTACAGCGGATTTTTGGGCAATCACATTGACATCGCTCCCAATTTCGCGGGTACTCTTGTCGCAATAACAAATTGCTTTGCTACAATTCCTGGGATTGTTATGCCAATAATTATTGGCTATGTTACTAAAACAGATGTAAGCAATAACATTTTACAGCGACAATTAATAACTTTAAATATTGTTTCCTATAATTATTGTTTTTATTTTACAGTCTTCAATTGCAACATGGAGAATTATTTTCTTTATAACTTCCGGTTTCTTGCTGATCGAAGTTATAGTCTTCAGTATTTTTGGATCCAGTAAAGAACAGCCATGGAATGACATTAAGTCACATGATGAAGAAACAAGCGATCAAACTTTGCCGCTTGAAGAAAAAAATAGACATTAAATATAATGTTATTTTTTAGATCAAAGACTCATCAGGTTGATCTCGAGCAATAAATTTATGAAACAATAATTTTAAAAAAAGTATTAACTGTCAAAATATAATAATTGTTAAATATTTATATGTAAATGTCGATAAAAAAATTTTCATGGAAAAGTAAATTTTCCTTGACATTAAATTGATGTGTAGCTGGTGGTTTTTATTTTTAAGTAAAAAAAAATATTTATGTAAATAATGAAATAAAAATTTATTGTCTAATGTACATACTAATTAACTCTGACTATTTTACAAAAATAAAGAGGACCCCAATTGTGTTTGCGAACTGGCACGACAATATTTCCATACTTGAATCCGAAGTCATTTCCGAATCGGTAAATACAGCGAAGGGGCCCGAGCGCTTCATACATGTCTCTGAAATTATTGTTAATTTAATAATAAAGTATATGAATATATATATGATGTGGTGTATTATTGACATACTTTACGACCATCGTGGTCTGAGTTTCTTCATAGCATCTTTTCAAAGCCATCTGGACGACTCCGTCATTTTGTATTGGACTTAATGAACATGTTGAGTAAACTACAGTACCTCCGGGTGCAATAATTTTCAGCGCTTGTAATAAAATTTCAGTCTGTATTTCCGGTAACTGCAGGCGCTCTTTTACTCTTGACCCTTTAAATAAATTATTTTCTTCTGTATGAAGATTTAGCCGGTCAGTAGTACAAGGAACGTCAACTAAAATCTATAATAAAAATAAATCGTGATAAAAATTTTAATTAATTAAAAAAAAATTACATACAGTTGACATCAATTAGGAGTTAAAATTCTACTTAATTTTTGTTTAGTCAAAAATTTATACCTTGTTATAAATATCTTTGTCTTCAATAGCTCTAGCATCCTGATTAGTTAAAAACAATCTTCCATCCCAGTGATCAAGATCACCTAGATATTCATGCATGACACCATCAAGGTCATTAAGTCGGCTAAGTTTAACGTCATTACAAACTAACACTCGTGGATATAAAGTCTGGAGCGCTACGAGAGATTTTCCACCAGGAGCCGCGCACATATCGAGCATCGTATCACCTGGTTTGAGATCCAACGCTAGTACAGGAAGAATTGAACCACCGTCCATTAAATAATAATCTAAAATAAATGAATTAAATTATTAAACAATAAATAAAATAGCAAATTATCTTATCGTTACCAAAGTTGCCGTTCGGTCCACGTCTAGGTGTAGGGAACCGTGAATTATTCCCCTCTTCGAAGGTAAAAATCTTCAAGTGCTCCGGAAAATTTAGTGTCGTCTCTTTCTCAACCTTTATTTCAAAGTCAGAACCGTCTTTGTAGTACTGATATTGGTCGGACTCAAGAATGTAGTCATCAAGACCTTTGAGCTCCGTCGCAGGTATAAACTCATGGAGAGCCGTCGAAGTCAAACCAACAGACGGCTTGACAATACGATTTTCATCAACTTTAGGTGACTTTAAATCCTCCTCCAAAGGTCGCATCTGCATCGGGTCCAGCAATTTTTTGACTTTCATGACTTCTTCTTCATAATCTTCGTCTTGGACTCGATCTTTACTTTTTTTCTTGTCCATAAATTGCTCCGCGTTTTCATATTCAGGAGGAAGTAATGTTTGCAACTCTTCTTCAGCTTTCGCTTTCAATTTATCAGCAATCTTCGACTGATCTTTTGGTTCCACAGACTTGGCGGGCTTTTCTGGCAGACCTTCTTCAATTCTTCTTTGTTTACGTTCCTCATAATTTTCTCTGTGGACTCGGTACAAATCTCTGACATTCATAGCTCCCAGTAACTAAAGAAAAAATAATAAATAATTAAATATCCAACACTTAGTAAGCAAGCGAGCAAATAATTTTTTACCTGAAGCTTCTCAACAATTTTTTCTGTCTCGGAAAAATTATTAACAACTGCCACATATTTATGTCGTTCACAAAGCATAGCTTCTCTTATAGCTGGCCACATTGCCCCGTAAATTGTCTGATAGAAATCATCAAAATAAGCAAGTGCTTTTTCCTTGGGTACATTTTTCTTCTTCAGTTCTTTCTAGATCATTAAAAAAAATATCAATTATTTTTAAAAATTTAAATGATCCTAGTTAGACAATTAAAAATTTTCAAACTTTTTTTTCAACAATTTAATTAAAAAAACTAAAAATATGCACATGTACGAAATTTAAAAAATTAAGTGCAATTTTAAAAATTTATCAATTTTAAGAAAATTCAAAAATTATTGACGTTTAAATTCAGTGTCAAAATTTAACCAACTTACCAGATCTTTTCCTATTCCGTATCTCCTACACCCTCTTATCAAAGAGTTAACTCTAATTTTTCTTAAAATATATATCATTTTATATAAATTATTTAAAATGTAAAATTTTTAAAATTATTTACTAAACATACAAAATATTCAGGTTAAAAAGTCGGCTCTGCATTATCAACAGATCTCCAGTCTGGGTCATATATTTATCTAGTAAAAAATAAAAAAAAAGCTCCTAGACCTAGTGAAATTTATTATGGCAATCCTGGTTATCAATTGTAATTATTTTCTGCGTACTCGTCTGCGTCAAAAAGGATGACAGCTCTCAGAGCGGCGCGTTGTTGACATTCGAGTGAAAACCGCGATAAATAGTGTGGTGAAATTGTTATTTAAATCCTGACGATAATAATTTTTAAAAAAACTTGTCAGTAACTGCATGTCATATAGTGAACAATAAATAATTCAAGTGATTTTTAAAAACGTAAGTCTATGCACTATTATTATTTTTTTTTTTATTAAACCTCCCACTTCCCGGGTCACTCGGGATTGGAGTACCAGTGGGTTTAAAAAAAAAAAAAAAATAAAGAAAGACGCAGATCGTGCTGAAGGGCTTGGCCTCTCGTGCACTTTCCTCTCATGTCATGTTCATGCAGTCCCGTAGACGCTTTTGCTTGTTTATCTTATCCGAGCTCCATATTGATCAGTTAAGTAATACAAGAATTACTCGTGCTAAGGGTGTCGTAACAAATTCCATATCAATGAGCTTTTGTTTTTTATTTTTTTAAAAATTCAATGATCCTGAAGTTAGCCGCCAATAATTTTTTAATTTTAAAATTCAAATTGTAAAAAAAATATTTTAAAAATTGCGCCTGTATTTAAATTTTCTGCATGTGCATTTTTTAAAATTTATTTGAAAAAAAAATTCAAAAATTTTTGTCTGCTAACTTCAGGATAAAATTTATACTTACATATATTTATTTAAATTAAATTCATTTGTTACATTACGCTTTTGTTTTTTAAAAATATCATGCCCGAGTGATTTGAGAGTTAACATTACAATATTACCGCACGGTTTTCACCGTTTATATTTATATATATATATATATATATATATATAATATAATTTACTGTAGATATGAACACAGATATAGACCTAGTGGTCTTGGAGAATATACTCCAGTGCCTAGTACCTAGACCAGCACAGCACAGCGTCACTTTCTAACAAAGCGCATCACAATTTCCGCAGTTGGTTTAGCTTATATATATCTATATATACAAGTATGGACATAAATACAATATATATAAACTGTATAATATTATCATGTATGCAGATATAATAGATATGATCGTGAATCACGTCGCCGTATGAGAAACTGGAAACTGGATGTGGATACTAGGCCCCACGGGTCTCTTAGGAGTGGTATCCTATGGCCGCGGACCGATCGAGAATAATGATGATGATGATACGTAATGGAGAATAAAGAGAGTGAGAGAGAAGGAAAAATAACGAGGGGTCGAGTCCCTCTCGCATGACTCGCCGTCGGGATCGATTCGCTCTCCTAAAGCCCGCGGACTATAATTAGAAGAGCCTGCCCGTGGTCTTTTTCCCGCTTTTTTATTCTACTGCTGACTATTCTGTACATGTACTAGATACTATTTACTATTATTATTATTGAGATTGAGATTTTATTTAACGCTGATAGACGTTCATTAAGGGCATGAACCCAACGCGACTACAATTGAATTACGTGAGTTCATTGACGGGTTTAGTCGATCCAAGTATTATGAAAGACTTATTTATCGCGGTAATAGTATTGATGTTATGTATGATTGTTTGTCTTTTTTTTTTCAGAGATAAGCTCGTAGCTTTACTTGCGGTCGGTGGTATTGGAGTACGGAGTAGACTAGATCAGTTAATATCGGTTTATATTAATGCAATTTTAGTTTAGCGGTAGATGTAATATATAATGGTTGGATTATTTGTCATAGTCGTTAATTATAAGCAGAGTATTATCGCGGTGGATAATCAGCAATTAATCATCGCCGTGAATAGGATGAGAACGTGACACCTGTTAGCACATTTACTGGTATAAAAGCTCTAGTGTATCTACTCGTTGCTTAGTGTGTGTAGAGCTTTTGAGTAGAAATCAATGTCTGGCTGATGACGTTATGTTACATTGGTGTGGCAAGCTCTGATGTATGAATGTTAAGCACCGAGAAACTCTTTGTGCGTGAGTGTATGCGCATGACTTGTATTACTTGTACTTGATTTAGTTTATTTTTTTTTTTTTTTATTTTATTTTGTTTTATTTATTTTTATAGATCGGGTAAAACGTGATGGAGTGTGAGGAGTGAGTAGAAAATTGGGTGATAAGAGAATGAGAAGCTTCGGCATGATCCGTTGCTTGGAAAATGTGTTAGAAACTTTGGGCGGGGAGGCATGGAAGCTGAAGGCAGCCGGCTGGCTCATCAGGGGCTCCACCACCAGCTCACTTTACCACCGGGCATCCCCGGACTTGATGTCGTAAGAGCCCTGCACCAGGTGCGTTTTATTATTAAACACATTAACTACTTTTTAAAATGGATGTTTTACTGCTACTGTTTTTTTATTATTTATCATTTGCGCACTAATATATTTTTTATCCCCACTCGCTGACGCTACAATGTCTTTACATAGTTTGCTATTCTAATCTACCACATACGATATGCAAAGTATTAATGATAGGAATAATTAGTCTACCTGTTGACTTAACATGTTAATTGGTTTGTTAATGGTAATTGTAATGGTAATGGCAGTGGCGATGATAAAGATTCTATTATCTTTAAGTGAAAATAATAATACACGGGGAGAATTGTCTAATAAATTTTACTCGCTAATTTGGAGTAAAACTGGGTCTGAATGAATAACTACTCCCGTTTCTAAATAGTGTTCAATTATGAGCTAAAGAACACCTAATTTCGAGTAATTTTTAAATAAAAGAGTTCAAAATAAAACAAAAGCTGCCAGTTTTTATTCTTTCTGTATTTATTTTGTTTTTGGCTCAGGATTACTCTAAATTATGATTGTACACTTTGGGATTTTTTTCAACAAATCATAAAAAAAAAAAACTTCAAATATGCACATGTAGGAAATTCAAAAAACTGTAGGTGCGATTTTTTCAAATATTTTAAAAAAATTATTGGACATTGGCTAACTGTATGATGAATTTTATAAAAAAAATCTCTCCGTGTATTTATATGAATTCGTTTGTTTTTTTACTGATAAACTAAATATATGACAGACAATAATCTCCCTGCGATCTGCTCTGGACTCATCGCGGGAGGAATTGCGTCGACTCCGCGAGATAGTTGGCGACTTTCGTGGTGAGAGTTACGTTGAGACAGTTGAACGTCTGTCGCTCGAGAACCACGTGCTGCGTCGCAGAATTCTCGACGGAGTTAAAACTGAAGCTATCAAGGATGTGTCGATTAGTTCTACGGAAACGGCCGCGAGGTCTAAACTTGAGTTGTCACCAGCTCTAATTATCGAAGAGTAAGTCATTATATTTTTTATATTTATTTACTGTCAATGTTTGCTTTGTGAAAAAAATTTTTGCAATTACTTTTATAAATAAAATAAAATAAAATAAAATTATATTAAGAATGAAGGCTGGGTAGCCTGTAAACCGGAGATTAAAACGCTGGAGTAACAAACAATTAAAATTACAGTTTGCCGCGTAGTAATTCTATAAATAACTTGATTGCGTATGCTTATATATATATTATACTATATACTATATAGTAACTATTTAACCGAGTTTATGCATTCGTTCAGTTTGTCAGAAACATCGCAAACGGCAATGAGTAACGTCATGGATAGTGAAACCGTAAATACGGATCGGGCGGAGAGCCAAGCAAATCTTCAGCTTAAATCCTCGATCAATGAAGAAAATGAAGATGAATCAAACGTCAAAGAGACTTTTAATATACAAGTGACCAGTGAATCATCAAAAGAAATTCTTACTGAAGAAATAAGTCCAGATCAAAAGCCAGACACTGAAAAAGAAACCGTAGACGTTACAGATGCTCCCGCAACGTCAAAAGAACTTTATGAGCCAACGGACCTCCTCGAAGTTCCCGATAAAGATCCCGAGGACATGAGTATCCGCAGTGTCTCTGACGGAGATAATTCTGTGCTGAGTGACAACCCGGACTGCATTAACCAGCAGTTATTGACGCCAGAAGTAAAACATGAGTCGGAAAACGAGTCCGAGGAACTGGATGATATCGAATTGATTTTCACTACTGATGAGTCCTGTCGCGACGTCGGACTCCAGGAGGACTTGGTGTCCATTACGGACGCGGAGCACTGGCAGAGTAACAACAATAATAATAACAATAGCAGTTTGAACAATAATAATAATAGTATGGGAGGTCAGCCGATTTTACTAAAGTACACCAAGTCTGCGGAAGAGGCTGGGGTCTGTAATGGCGAAAAGACAGTTAGCAGTTCTGTTGAAGAACCGGTGTCTTCTCAGAGCTCGTCAATCGACCGTGAAGAAAGCGTCGATCGCTTTGACGAGAGTTCAAACACGCGCTTAAACAAAATGTGGTCACAGTGTTCGGTTCTTGTGGAGACGGACATCAGCAAATGTGGTGTTGTCGAAGAACCAGAACACTCCGCCAAACATGCCGCGAGGAGAAATACTCTTGCCGCTCCACCGACCGCATACAGGTGAGTTTTACCTTTTATTTTAAATTTTCTATTATATTTACTCGTTTAAAAAATTAAATAAATAAATAAATGTATATATATTCAAATTTCACGTGGAAAGTATCGTGTTTCGAGAGATGTTATGCAATAGCCATCTGTTTCTCGGTGTTTGAATACTACATATACTGAGAAACGAAACGTTTTCTCTCTAGTATGTCTAGTATTGATTAAATGCAACTGTACTGGAGTATTAGAGCCAACTCACCGTAAAACCTGATTGCTTAAAGATAATAAGCTCAATTGAATCATATAGATTGAGCGGGATTTTTACCAATCGATTTATCTGTATTTTAATTACATAATACAGTTATTTACTCTTTATTTTATTTTAATTTTTTTTTTCCGGTGACTCGTATATTTTTATAAGTTTTTTTCCTTATATTTTTATCTAGGCCCATAATCCACCGTGAAGCTTTAGCGGCAGGTCGTAGAAAGAGCTCGACACCATTACGTCCGGTAATGGACCGGAGTTGTGGCGCAAGACGTGAATCCGGTGCACAAACGGACATTTCAGCGCTTCCTGCCCAATGGCGATCTGAGAGTTATCTTGCTCATAAAGTTGCCCATACATTTACGACTTTACCGAGTAAATTTGCTCTTCCGACGGGTGTTGCCGGCAGACTAAGACTCTCAGACAAGACACGCGAGGCCAGAAGAGTTATGCTCTCAGATATTAGTTTCACCAGCATGGTGCCTGAATTATCTCGTAGTGCTGATCATCTCTGTCACGATCCACATTCTCAGGTGAATATTGTTTACAAACAATAAACTTTTTTTTTTTTTTACTACTACTACTACTACTACTACTACTGTTATTGTTATTATGTATATTTTATTATACGAATAAAACCAAGAGAGCCAAGGAAACATGACTCACTTTGTTTTGATTCGCTTCCATGGTCTCTCGAATGCTGGCATTTACTCTACCGATGACTAATTACCACATTCGTTTTTTTTTTCTCACCGATTCTGTCTTTACAATAGGTGTGTTCTATTAAGCCGTAACATGCACAGCATGTATAATATGCCTACATATCTTATTACTAGAGATAATAACAATAATGAAAAAAACATAAATATATAAATGCCCTCGCTTAACCCATTTCTGTAAGTTGCTACTTACGGCTGCGGCGTAATATCCGTGCCCATGACATAATGAGAACAATTTTACTGTAAAATTATTCTTTATTTGATTACCCCAGTTTTTTTTTACAACTATTTTATTTAATTGATCTTAGAACTGTTTCAATTCACGTGGATGTGGAATACGCACACCTGAGATCAATCGCCGTGAGTCACTGGGGTCACCGGCGAGTTATTGGCCCCGATGCAATCCTGGTACAGGATTACCGAGCCCTTGTGATTGTCGATTATCAACGGATCTATACTCATCTAGATATCGTGGCTCCTTGACCTCAATACCGTCACCTGGTCTTGAGGTTGGAGGACCACCGCGGAGACATTCCTGGCGGGTTAATGCCGCTTCCTTTGACACTTGGAAAGTACCTACTGCGACTTCAACACCTAGGCCAACTTGGTCTTCGATGCCCTCGTCACCTACTCACGTACATCCGCCTTCGGTGTCTAGTAGAATTATTAAAAATCCGCCCAAGCGAACTCGCTCCAAAGTAACATTCCAAGGTACGCTTTTAATTGAACAAAAAAATGATAATTTATTTTATTTCTTTTAAAATTTTTATTTTTTAGAGTGTCCAATGATACGAGGAAGTCTGCCAAATTTACGATCAGATTTGATTGTCAGTGAGAACAGCGGGGACTCAACAGAATCACTTATTGATGAAGCCGAGGACTACTTGAGACGCAGCATCGACTCGATGTTAACAATATCCAGCGCTGATTATTGGAGTCGACAGTCTGCTCGTCGAAGAAGAGCACGGAGGCACTCGGAGCCTGACTTATTTAGTGAATGGAATCCGCCGCAAGATGCGCGACCTTATTTACCAAAAGTAAGTTCACTAATATTTCAGTTGTTGGTTTTCAGTCACTAAATTTATTTATGATACAATTTAACTAAAAATGATCAATCTTTAAAGGTTCCACGGGATCTCAAGTTGGATCACCTTGTAAAAGTAATATCGCCTGAAGGCCGAGTACTTCAAGGTAAAGTGAGATACGTTGGTCCAGTTCCTGGCAGAGAAGAAATTCATGTGGGCGTTGAATTGCCAACTGAGAGCGGCTCCTCAGATGGCACATTTCATGGACGAAGATTCTTTGATTGGTGAGTAAACTTTATCTTCACCCGTATCCGGTATTTTAAACGCACATTAAAACTTTTTACTCTTTACTCGGCTCAGTAAAATATTAAATTATACTGCGAATCTCTGTGATTACAATTTTATATATCGCTACCGTACACACATACATACATATACATATATAAACGTATGTATCGGCGTATTTAATTTAACAATTGCAGATGTATGTCTTTAAACAACTACTATTACTACTACTCACTTAACTTCGTGACAGAAAGCATTTTACTCAACGATAACTCGTTCGTGCTCTTGGTGGCCTTGCTAAGAGGACGTGCTCAGGTTCTCTAGGTGTACGTGCCGAGAAACGGTTATAAGCTTTATAGATAACCATGAATGAACATTTGTGATTATTTTTAATCATCTAAGTTGGAGGCATTTCTCCGAATTAATACCGCAGTTGATTGATTTAATTATTTTATTGAACCCGGGTTAATTCTATCGACTACTCCTCACACTGAATAATAATTGAAACTTTAATTAAATAGTATTTGTACAAAAATATTGTTACAGTGAATCAGAACGTGCTATCTTTGTACCATTTAAAAAAGTTGTGCTGGCCTGGTGCACCACCTGACCCGAGTCAACGACCGGTTCAACCGGTACCGCGTTATTTCCGACGCCCCGAATTTTGCTCTCTCAGTTCACCATGTAAATCATCTCGATCGATACTCCCAAGGATCCTATCGATATATGAATATTTACTGTGAGTAAATGCAAACAAAGTAACATATATATATAAATATATTGAGTAAAGAATAACGTAAGATAATTTGTGAGAAACATGCGAGGAAGTATTGGGTTTGATAACGACGACAATGACGAACATGACCACGACTATGACATTGACATTTAAAATAACCTCGAGCCGGTGACTGGAAGTAAATTAACATAAAACCCTTATCGATAAATAATCAAAAGTATTTATAAATGCGTAAGAAAATCATCAGTGCATCGGCAATGGCACGTAAATTTAACAGAGTAAAATAATTTTAATAATTAATAAATAAATATATTAATTATTATTATTAATATAATAATATCTATCGTAGATATTTATTGTCATGAGCTTTTTATTAATCATATCCACGGGTTGTGTATAAATTTATCTAACGACGGATACTTGTACGTCATGTTTATGTAATAAGCTGTTACAGAGGCTATAGGTGTACTTGTGTGTCGAAATAAGGAAAAGAAAAAGAAATAAATAATGTCTGTTCCGAGGATTTAACGCACTATAAACAATAATAGTGTCTGTGTATGAATAATCTATAATAATTGACGTGTAAAACATTATTATAAATCGCGGCACGGGATGCCGTGGGGTGGGGTCGGTTCAATAAGTATCGACCCTCATTGTAGAGTAATTGTCTATTAGAGTTACAAAGATTCAGCTCTGAAAATAAATATAAGTTAAGTATTTATGGCAAATTGCCAACGGGGTACCTGGTGTCAAGATTCGTGTTATTGTTCGCTTAACTGGAGTTTGATAAATATTTGAATTTTATTATTTTAATATCCGCTATTACTCCCGGGTAAAAATACATTTTTGTGTATAATTAATTTACATCTGAATTTTATTCCAAAACTCAGATCGGACACAAATTCGACTCATCAAGAATTTGTAACAGCTTTAATTAAGTCGAAATTATGACTAAAATTTTTATCCGATTAATTTTATAATCGAAGATGATTTACGTCAAGTACTTGATAAGAGAAATTTATTGGTAATTTTTGAATCTATAGATTTGACAAAAGGTTTGATTCAGTAAAAATTCAGACAAGTTTCTATCGAAGTCATCTCAACTGTAATTCAAAATATAATAAATTAATTTTAAAATTGCCCTGGGGGATTTGAATTACGGTAAATTCCCGGAATTTACAGCATTCGGGCGAATTACAGTAAAATCCCGTATTTTGCGGTAAATTACGGGATTTTACGGTAAAGGTATCGTTAATTCACCATAAATATGTGACGACTTCTAGTATTTTACCTCCAACTTCCGGTAACATTGCAGTATTTCACCGTAAACATGCCGAGTTACTGTAAAACTACGGAATTTTACCGTAAAGTGAAGTATTTCACGGAGTTACGGCAAAAATGTCCCGAATCGCAGTAAATTATCATATCGCACCGAAAATTGCTGTATTTTACCGGAAGTTGCCGTATTATATCGTGATTTCCCGCAAATGACAGTAAAATGCGGCAAATTTGCACTAAATTAATAATGAATTAATAATGAAAGTCATATTTGTGTCATGATCTAAGCTTCGTCATGAAATTCAGATCTGAATTAATTATAAAAAAAATTTTTTTACACGGGATTATTATTTTTTTTTGTTTCTTGTTCTAAATTGTTCGTTCGTTAAATTCAAACTTGGAACGATTATCGTGAGAACATCGTACCTGGTTCATATAGTAAATTATTATTATTATTATTACTATTAACTATAATTAACATCACATTTAAATATGCCAATTAATTATAGTTTACGCCATCTCAGTACAACATGCGTTCAACGCACTACCATTTTATATTTTTTTTCTATTTTACTATTATTGTGATCGTGCTTTACACATCAATTAATTACTTAACAACTAAACTTGTTAATTAATTAATTAATTATATTCTATTATTATAACTAACTTAAGACATTTGAATCCGCAGTATTTAATAAGTCGTTGACTTGCAAAGATTAAGTATTTTGAATTATTATTTAGAGAAATTATTTTATGAGCTTGAGTCTAAAGTAAGAATTTATTTTTTAAAAAAAATAAAGTATTTGACTTGCCATTGTGCAAATTTATTTTCCAAAGTACTTTTTATTCAACAATTTATTATTATTACTATATATATACACATATATTTTAAATAAATAAATTAGATCTCGTTTGTTTTAATAATTTTTAGTTTAAAAAAAAAAAACTCGTACTTTAGTGTACTTATAAATAAAGGTGACGTATTCTGATATATATATATATATAAAGTATGAGTAAAATGAAAAGTAAATTTATTGGATTGTGTTGTAGATTAATATTAGAAAGAAAATATATAAATAAATATAAAAACGCACCTGCTTGGATGGTTGCGATAAAAATAAAATTACGTCTCAATGCGATTGTAGTTAAGGAAATTCAATATAACGTAGATAAATAAATGATAATATATATCTATAGATATAGATATATATATTGTGTAATATATGAAAGTTTAAATGTGTAATTTATTGAGACTTAACAGAGCCGAAAAAGCAGGCGCAGATATATTGATATAGAAAAAAATGTTAATCGATGTTAAATTGCTATAATTATTATGTTAAGTGTTTCGATGTAACGTATTGTTATCCAAAAAAATTAAAAGAAAAAACAGAATAATAATTGAGTAATAGTTAATAATATTTTTGAGTTTCGATGACTCTCAATGAGGCTAAATTTTTTTATGAGTGATTGTAGCAGATAGACAAATTTAAAATTATTAATAAACAGAGTAAATAATTAATAAAATAAAATTTTGAAAAATTGCACATTTAAAAAATTTCAAAATTAATAAGTGCATTTTTTGTAAATATTTTTTTTTTAATTATTTAATCTATTTATTTATAATTTTAAATTTGTCTCTGCTACATTCATACTCGTAATTTTTTAAAAATTTGAACATGAGATTAAAATATTTAATTATTAAAACAAATAAATTTATATTTTACTTTCGATTTAAATCTCGAATCGTGAAAGTTTAACGTCACTGGACATGCTCTCTAATTCCTGACAGAATTTATTGGTTTAAAAATAAAATTTATTTTTCAGTCAATATTTAAAATTTTGACATTATGAAAGATCTCATGAGTATTTTAGTGATCTTTAGTAGTATAAATTAACAGCATGATTATTTTAAATTGTCATTAAATAGACAGTGGTCTAGTTATTATTTGAATTAGAAAAAAAAATAAATAAATAAAGAATTTAAAAATATAAATTAATAATTATAAAAAAAAGCTTTACTGAATAAAATTACTATAAAAGATTGATATTTATTATATATGAGGAATTGGAGTGATGTATTGAAAAATAAAACAAATATTAATGTACTATACTTTTTTTTTTTAAATTTCTAAAACCAAAATTTATTTACAGAGTAACGATAATTTATATAATTATTTATGTAATACTGGAGTAAAAAATTTAATTGTGAGCAGGATAGTCAGCGAACCAACTGTAGGCACCATTGTTACCAGTCTGTGCTCCAAAATCGACGTAATCGAATATCGGAGATCTTTCAAGTCTCGGTTGCTGGCGTTCTTCTGACCGTAATTGCTGCCCGTGTGAAAAAATCTGCGGTATGTAAGCTTCTGTTTGTCTTGGCGCTCGCTGAGACATTTGAAGCTGCTGCTGCTGCTGCTGCTGCTGCAGAGGATTGACTTCAATTATATCCATCCCGTCGATCGGTATCGCGAGGTATCTCGTAGCAGCAGTAACTATGGAAGCGCTGCATAAAACTACAAGAAAATTCTGAAAAAATGATTTATTTATATATTTTTTATATACATTATATTACATATTAGGTATGTGCGAATAGTTCGAACTTACTTTTGTACCAAATTGGATTGAACATTCATAAATTTTCAAATAATTCAAATTTTTGTCGGGGGTAAATAGAACATGTACTGAAGTTAGTAGACAGTTCAAAATTTTTGAATTATTTTTTCAACATCAATTACAAAAGAAAACTAAAAATATGCACATGTAGAAAAAAGAAAAAACTATAAGTGCAATTTTTCCAAATAATTTTTTTTTTATAATTTATCATTTTAAAAAAAATTCAAAAACTATAAAACGTCGGCTAACTTTAGTATCATAATAAAAATCAAATTTGAATCTACGAGATAAATACTTTTGGTTTCTTAAAAAAACTAAGCTCGCCATAAAAAAAAATAATTGAAAACTAATCAGAATTTTTTAATTCAAAAATTTACAAATAATTTGAAAAGTTACCAATAATTCAAATTTATTACACCCTTACTATACATCAAATTTATTATCGTCATATAGGAAATTTATAATAAACTTTTTTTTTTCAAACTCCGACTTTGAGGATAAATTTTATTTTATTACTGAGGTCAAGGTATTGCGCTATTAAAATAAAATTTAAAAGACATTTGTTCTGATAATATAAAAAATTTAAAACGCATACGGAAGTTATCGGTGTTAGTGCTCTTGTATTTCTATAAAAATATATATATATATACATATTTACTTTGAACAATGGACAGCTTTGAATAACTTTTATTGTCGGGAAAATAAAGCCACTGACGTTAAATATAATAAACCACAAGGGTTGCGAACATAAAACGTTTTATGTGAGCACTATATTGACTACGCAAAAGGGTAAATACAATAATCTCCGCTTGTGATACATTATAAAGTGACCTAATTCTTAGCTGGTATCAAAAAGTTAAAAACATTGTTGTGCCGAGACGACTGGCGCCTTTTATTTATTGCGACGCGCGTTTTAGAGCTAATGAATACTAAAAATATAATAATAATAAATAAAAAATTCATTGTTGGATACTTGCTATCTATACTTTTAATGGAGTAATAAAAAAATTAAGCAGAGTATAGAGTGGTTAATTAAAAATTTGTTTATTTAAAGAGACGATGGAAAACAGGTTTTAGTTGACCTACAGCACGGTAGTTTATTTAATAATTGATATAGACGACAAGTAATTAGAGCGCCCTGATAAATTAATACCGTCACATGTGTACGATAGATGTATGTTATTCTATTATATAGAGAATCGTGACTATGTAGACTGTGAGCAGTAGAGTAGAGTATGCTATATGTTAAAACCACACTAGACTAAGGGAAAATTGTCAGTAACCACTAATTCAATTTCCTTATAACAATGAGTTCGCTGATGTACTCACACTTCCACTTAGTGTATATAATATTGAAAAATTTTTAAAAATAATTGTAAGGTAAGAGATCCAGTATTTGATCAGGGAACTAGTACTCGACTAGAGAACTAGCACCTGATCAGGGAACTAATACTCGATTAGAGAATTAGTACCCGATTAGGGAATCCACACCCGATCAGAAAACTAGTAGCCAATCAGAGAGTTTGTACCCTACCAGGGAATTAATACTCGATTGAGAAATTAGTACCTGATCAGGGAACTTGTACTCGGATCAGAGAACTAGTACTCGATAAGGAAACTAGTGTCCGATCACTCATGTATTTGTGTGTCTATATTTATTTAATTTGACTAAATATAAATATACAAATATATGGAGTGATTGAGTACTAGTTTCTGAATCGGGTACTAGGTATTTTACCTTATTTATATATTTATTTATTTACCAGATAATTCATGATGCTCTTGTTGTCTTACTGTCACTGCTGGTTAACACGTTGACAAGTGGCAATGTTCGATAACTGAATGACAAATAAATTGAGCAAACTCTGGATTTTATATGGACTCAGTGGTAATAGAGACCACAGCTTTCACGAATCCAACATCTTTATCCCGAGTTCACGGATTTTCTTGCCGCTCGTTCCGCTATCTCATAATCGACAGCTAGACACGACTGCGGTCGCAAAAAAAATTTTTAGGTCTCAGATACGGAGATTGCTGTCGGTCGACTCGACTTCCGATCACGTTTTTTCTTTTTTTTTTTAGACTATTGCTAAAATAATTTAAATATTTCATGTTTATTATTGTCTTTATTTATCACATTTTTTTTTTTAAATAATAATTTACGTATGTCGAGAAAAAAATTAAAGAACTTAATACTTTGAATATTCATTAAAAATTAATGAAAACAAAAGCCTTTTAATTAATTAATTAAATAAATGATAAGTAGATTTATAATATAACAGTCTTAAAAAGACTTAAACTACAAAATTTATAATTATGTATATTTGTTTTTGTATAAAAATATTATTTTATAATTTAATCTCCGTATAATTTAACAGATTTAAATATTAAGGCACTGAGAATTGTTATCTAATAACTAATAATTATAATAATAATAAAGAAAATAATGTTGCTTATACTTGAAACTTCCGTGAAAAAAATTAAACATTACTTTTTACTTGAAGAAATAACTTTCGACCAGCGAACAAAAAAAAAAAATAAAACAAAAGTTTAATCAAAGAAAAATAAATATCAAGAGATTCGCAACAAGTTTTAATCAAAGATTTCGAATTCGTCAGAGTACTCGTCGTAACTTTCTTCGCCACCTGGAATACATCGAGGACCTGGTTGGTTATCAGCCGGAAGTTTATTATCTCTTCTGTAATCGCCACTGCCGTTTTCCGGTTTGCTGCCACCGACATCAGACCACTTGTTCTTTTTGCCATAGCGATTATATTTTTTCTTGCGATTATTCTGTGGTGTTACCAAATCTATTTCTTCTACAGCCGGTTTACGTGGTGTAGTCAAATCAATTATTTCCTCAACAATTTGAATTTGCGGTGTTAGATTTACTTGAGAAGAAGCCTGTGAATTATTACTGGTTGGTGTCGCCGGAGGTGTGCGATTCAATGGACTCTGAGAATCTCGGCTGCGTTTTAACAATGATGCTGTGGAGCTGGCAGTCGACCAAGCGCCGTCATCGATGGCTGCTAAATTTTCCATCACCAATTGCTTGCCAATATCAATATCCTGAGTAAATATTTAATAATTTATTATCAACATCAATTATCTAGATAAATAGTTATTTAAATTACCTGGTTATCATTTTTGTCGTAAAGATCAACGCAGGGAATGGGAGATCCTTCTCTCCTACAAGTCCCTTGACTGATGATTCGCTCCTTGTAACCACGAACTTTGGCGATAATAACTTTCCATTGTGCCACCCATGATAGATCACCAAATCTATCACATGCTTCATCACTCCAGTCTTCTCCACTTCTGTAAAAAATTATTCATAATTAAAATGAGTAAGTAAAACATTTATTTTTAATTATCAGTCTCTTATTAAAAATTACATATTTTTATACTCCAGCATCGAAAGTTTATTATTTATTTACAAGGACCGCTGAAAATAAAAGGATGAGGATAAAAATTATTAAAGGGTATATTGGACATAGGGGATTAAAATTATTTACGTTATAAAGTAAGTCAAGGTCAGTCTTGAGATTATCTAACCAAGTTTTTACACCTGGGAATATATTATCGATGATAATCGATTTGAAACCCGGGGATTTCAGTTCTCAAAATAACTTCCGGAGAGAAATAGCCGTAATATATATATATAAACATATATACTATTGATAAAAAGTAATATTACTTGAGTATTGAATGAAGTCATCATTCCGTTAATTACTCTAGTTGCTCTCTCTACATATTCATACATATATATAGATAATTGGTATATATATATGTATATATTCATACTAGGAAATCACTAACCGTAAATCATCATCATTGCAATAGTCGTGCGCATTCGATAATTATTACGGACAAGCTATTCCAATTATATCATGGAATGTAATCAATATACATATATATAAATATAGATATATATCAGGGGTATACGTATAGTTCGAACATGAATTATTTGTATCGAATTGAATTAAACTTTGAATCATATTATTTGAATTCAAAAATTTTCTTCTGAACGACATAAAATTTTAATATTTTTTCGAATTATTCAATTCGAGTTTTAATTCAAATAATTATATATATATATTAAAATATTGACAAATTAATATGATGATGAGATAGAAAATGTTTATAGAAATGGAATCGAGACCTTTATATTCGGAAACAATTGATCTGAGTTCTGTTTAATGAAAAAAAGCTACTTTGTTAATTTAAAATATTTAAGAATTTAATTTAATTAAAATTAATGGCTAAAGTAGTTTGTTTAAATTTTATTATAATTATAAATAAACGGATCAAAAACGAAAAGTTTGTGATAAAGTTTGTATAGCTGGGTTTTAGTTTTAGTTTTAGTTGTGTAAAAGTATTGTAGATTCAAACTAATGATAGTTACGGAAAGGAGTTTAATTGTTACGTGTATATTATTTGCTTTAGCAACATAGCGATCTGTTGAAAGTACAATTACACTTCCTGTGATGCCAAACAATTGCTTGCTCCTATCTATAATACACAAGAACTGCACGCATGACCGAAATAATTTTAGTATAACTACTTTTAGTTGTTCTTCACCAGTTTTTTTTTAAATATTATAAAAATAATTAACACCTTTAATCACCTTTTAATTTCACATTGAAAAATTATTTCGTTTTTTTTAATATTTAAAAAAAAATAATTGGGCTTTTTTTTGTTTTTTGATTAAAAATTTTATCTCAAAAATATTATCAATTAATCTTGAGATTAATTTGTATGTCCGTAAATTAAATTTGTTACTAATTACTCTTTCGTTATCTAATCAATTTAAATTTTCCTCTCTATATTTTTTGTGATAACAACTCTCGTGATGTTTAACAGAATAAGATAAAATTTTAAAATAAATTTAAACTGATCAATATCTTGATTAGTTTGATAATAAAAGCAATTGGTAAATTCGTTCGTGAATTTTTAATGAGATGTCATTACCGCTAGTGCAATTAAAGTGAAACCATACTAGAACTCTAATTATTCTTTAATTTATTTTTCTAATCGCGGAATAAAATTACTGGGAAAAAATTTTTTTCTTGTCTATTAGATTTATTTTATTTAAAAATTTTAAGTATTTTTATAAATTAGGGTCAAGTGTATTTACATTCTCTTTTTTATAAATTCAAGGCAAACAACTGTGAGAAAATACATCACAGAGGTAATCTAATCATAATCACTTTACATGATGCCACTGTTTCTATTGGCAGTCAGCGAGATGTAACGAGAGCAATAATAAAAAATATAAATAATGGAGTTACTTGTACCGGCTATTTCTGATATTGTATTTCAATACTCATGGACGATTAAAAATTACAATAAAACTATAACTAAAAATAGTTTTATCGACAGTCCGAATTTTGAACTCAACGTTAATGGAATCCGGAGCTCATGGAATTTGTCAATCAGATTTTGGAAAGGTCCAGAAGGTATTTATAAAAATAAATAGAGATGGAATTTAAAAATTGCCGAATAAATTAATGAAATAATTTTGTTTTTAGGAAAAAGGCTAAAGAATCCAATAGTCTTGTGCCTAAATATGCTAAACTGCAAAGTTGAAGCAGCAGAACAAGCAAAGATTCGCTTTCAATTTGGAATTTACAATGCGGAAAAAAATAAATGGGAGTTTTTTAGTATTCGCAGAACTATTCTGGAGCTAAAGTCAACTAAAGATATCGCATCATTGGGGTATCGAGAGCTATCGGTCGGGGAGAGACATCTGAGGAGTGAAACGGTCAAGTTGATGGTAAAGATACAGATACAAATTACTGAGTGTGATGACAAGCATAATTTAACTCAGGTAATCAAATTACAAATTGATGAATGGTAAAAATATTCAAATTAACTGATCTGGGATTTTATTTAATTCACAGGATGCATTGAGGTTGACTAAGCATCTCAATGCGGATACGAAATTTGTCTGTGGCAGCAAAGGTCAAGACGAAATTCCAGGGCATACAAATGTCAAAGCTGGGAGCAGTGACTTGCCAACGAATATTGGGAAGTCTTCTACTAAAGACAGTAGCCGGAGATCAAACGACCATAATGACAAATAATTAAACTAATTACTTCAATATTCAATTATTATATACATTATCATGTTAAAAATTACTTAAACTAACGATTTTTTATGGAAAAAAAAATTATTTGTAACATGATCCTGAAATTAACAATAGTTTGATTTTTTTTTTTCAACAAATCAATAAAAAAAAATGCACATGTAGAAAATTTAAAAAACTACAGGTGCAATTTTTTGAAATAATTTTTTTTTATAGTTTATCGTTTATAAAAAAATTATTAGCTGTCGGCAAATTTCAGTATCTTTATATAATTATATATTTTTATAAAATAAAATAAATATGTACTCACACAGGTTTTATATTTGCAAGACAACACTCGACAGCTTGCAAACGTAAGCTCAAAAAATCCGTCCGCAGTTCATAAATATCTTTAGCTTCTATTATTTCATGGTCGCCGTAATCCAGAAAATGAACATTGTACCCATCATCTGTGGAGGACAAAACTTCTGCGCGGTAGTACCGGTCATCGAAGCTGAATTTAGCGGCCACGGTTTGACCAACAGAAATCTAAAGCAAAAAAAAAAAAAAAAATTAATCTTCATCTAACAAATCAGCAGAAAAAAAATAACTTACATTTTTCAGTGCATGCAGCTCTTGGTTCTCTTTCTTAGAATAATAGTCAGTCATTTCAACAATAAGTTCATCTAGTGCAAGAATACTGGGACCAACGACCTGGATCCAAAACTGACTTGGGCTTTCGGAAGCGCTCACATAAACTTCCATTACTCCTTCTGTAAAAGTAAATAAACTTAAAAAAAAGTCTTATTTATAACTAGATAAGTAAACTCACCTTGTGAAGAAGGCGACTCAGTAGTTTGAGCAGAGTTATCAGCCTTAGTTGCAGGTCTAGGAGAAACTCTGCCTCGTGGAGATCGTGAGCTCTGACTAACTTCAAGTTTCTCTTGCGTGTCCTTAGATTCTTTGACAAGCTCCTCAATATGATAAACAGCGCATCCAATTTGCTCAGCAGTTCCTTTAATAATAACGCGCTTCTTTTCATCACAGATATTACCCTTTTCTATAATCAACTTGGCGTTAGACGTCGACTGTATCGTGTTGATGACTTCCCCCCTGTCTGCCAGAAGAATCGAGCGTATTCTCTGGGGTACAAACATTTCGTAAGTCTCAATGACCGGCTGATTTGCGACGATATCAACAATCAGAGCTTCCGCAAGTTTTATACACTCGAATGCTCCCTTTATGAAGCAGATTCTCTCTGGATTATCAACATTATCTTCGGAAAATCTTATTCTCGTTGAAGTTCGCTGCTCGATGTCTTTAATTGTCGACCCACCTCGACCTATCACTGCTGGTACCAAAGCTCTGGGTACTTTTACTTCAATAGTCAAGTTTTTTTTCTCTCGCACAGTAATTGGCTCTTTAGAGTCATCATCCTGAAAAATTAATAACTAGATTATCATAAATATAGTTATGTTGATGTAACTTTTGTAATTTGATGATTTAATGGGTAATATTAAGTATGACATCATGAGTATTTTATATACTTACTTTTTTACACAAATAATAATATAATCCAACCAAGACACCTGTTAACGACAGACCAATCATTATAGGAATTGATACATGTCTTGTTGACCAGCTCATTTTTATTTATTGATATACTGCAGTAATAATAAATATTTTATATTTTTTACGTAAGTTACGAGTTCATAAAGCCGCCTAAATGCGAGAAAGAGTAAATTTAGTTTTGAAAATGCGTCAGCGTATGATGTAATTGCGCATACTCAATAACCTAGAAAATACAAATTAAATAAAATTAATTTAAATTTATTTTGAATTTTAATAATTTATATTCATACTTTTAAGTAAATAAATTATTTTTTTTTACTCCAGTAATTTTTTTATGTTTTAGAATTAATTACTTGCAGTTGATTAAATTTAAGAGTCTAACGGCTGTAACAAGTTGATTGTAAATGCAAACTACTGCAATTTTTAAAGTTATTCTGAGAACTAAGAACACTAGCGCCAAAAGTAGACTGGTGTGGCGCGCGAAAATGAAAATATGTAATAAATCAGTTTCAGATATATCGATTTATTTTTTGAAAACCAGACAGAGTAACAATATCTCGTCCTACGGAGACCTCGTTGTCTTATTTTCGTCAAAAACACTTGTCCAAATAAACTGTATGTCATATTATTTGAAATTTATTGGACAAAAATTTATACATCGATAATTTTCTCCAGTTTCTCTGACATCTTTCTTTGTATCAGTTGACCTTGAATAATTAAGATTCTACACTGAAAAAAAAATACTGTATTCAAGAGAAAATTAAAAGTTTTTAAATTCACAGTTTAAAATTGAGTTTCCAAACACCTGGTACGATAGATGAACTTCCAACAGCCGGGACAAGACTTAAGATCTTTGCTGACCAAATGAGCGCTTAATGAGATTCTAACTGGAGTACCCGAGTAATTACAACTTTTTCTCATAAAATACATTTTCTTTATCCTCAAGGATATTTAATTATTTTAGAGATAGACCATCTACTGGAAAATAAAAGTATGTCGAACAAATTGATGTAAATATTCAATGATTCGATACAAGTAAAAGCTAAAGGATCCAGAGTTGTTTAGAAAAATATTTTTTAAAATTATTTTTTGGAGGGAGTCCGTGCCCCGATCTCCTCTCTATCATACTATTACTAGTATGAGAAATAGTTATCAGGCTAATACCTTTGAACGCAGGTATGTATTGTCGAGTGTAGGTCATTCTATGAATAAGTATATATGTATATATATAAATATATGAGTACGTAAATATACATAATATGTACACATATGTGTTGGGTTTGAATAGAAGCCAACACAAGACAGTGACCGGGTCAAACGGACATGAACTTGTCCATCACTCGGAGAAAAGTAACGCCTGATATGATCAGGGTGTCAGGACAGCGAGGAAGTAACCAACCACTACTTGATATTCGCGCTATACTGTGCGAGTCTACTCTCCCAGTACAAGTTTATAAATTTCTTTCAATTTTATTTAACTCTTACGTTACAGCCTTGGTATATCATTATATTTAATTCAATTTATCATCAATGCAATCAAATAGACCTGGTTTTTATTTTCGTACAGGAAATTTATGTTTGGATTATTTATTATGTGGTTCAACAAATTTTTTTTTTAAGCCGGAAAAGATACCATTATCGCGGTAAATTCAGCGCTTGCGCAATGGATTTAATTCTTGGGTTTATATAATAAAGCGCGCAGATCATCAATTGATAGTTTTCCAATCTTTATGATAAAATAAACAATTTTTTTTTGTTTTCATTTAAAAATCAACTAGATCACGAACATGTCGAAGCCAAAGGTTCTGGTAGCTCGTGATGACATTCCGTCAGCTGGTCTAGATCTTTTGCGGACAAAGTAAATTTTATTTGTTAAATACTTTTTTTTAAAATTGCTCATTTACGTTTTTACTCCAACAGATGTGAGCTGACAATTATTCCGGGTGCAAGTCCAACAAGAGAAGAAATTCTTCGCGCTATACCTGGACATGACGGTTTTTTTTTAGTAGGCCACCATAATATAAATTCCGACTTTCTGGACATGGCTGGTATTCGATGTCAATTTTTAATATTTGAATTTAAAAATTAATGTTTTTGTTATTATGGTTAATTTTTATCTCAGGACCATCACTGAAAGTTATTTCGACAATGTCAGCTGGATATGATCATCTGGATGTACCGGAAATAAAACGTCGAGGTATTAAAGTTGGGCATACTCCGGTTGTTTTAAACGCAGCGGTAGCAGAAGTTGCTGTCATGCTTTTATTAAATGCAGCACGACGTGCTCATGAAGGCCGTTTATTACTTGAAGCGTAGGAAAACATTTTAATTGTTTATTTTAAATTATTTTGTTGAAGGAATAATTTTATTTTATTTATTTAAATTTTTTAGAGGCAAGACAGAGAATAAACCCCAGTGGTTACTGGGTCAAGACATTCGTGGCTCTACGGTCGGAATCGTCGGATTAGGAATGATCGGTCTAGCGATCGCTAAAAGACTGATTCCATTTGAAATCGGACGTTTTTTATACACCGGTCACTCTCCTAAAAAAGCTGGCGATGAAATAGGAGCTGAATTTGTGTCACTGGACGATCTTTTGGAGCGCAGTGACTTTGTGGTCGTCGCTACTCCATTGACAATCGAGACCCGGGGGCTTTTTGACGACGCGGCGTTTGGTAAAATGAAAAAAAATGCTGTATTTGTCAACATCGCTCGTGGAGGTGTTGTGAAAACGGATGCTCTGGTAAAAGCCTTGAAGGAAAATAAAATATTTGCCGCTGGGTTGGATGTCACTGACCCCGAGCCTCTGCCAACGGATCACGAGTTACTCAAACTTCCGAATTTAGAAATAGTTCCCCATATTGGCAGCGCTACTGTCAAAACTCGCAATGACATGGCAGTTGTTGCTGCTCAGAATATTATCAACGCTTTAGAAAATAAACCTCTTGTCTATCCGCTGTGAATTTTCTACAATTTTCCCATAATTAATTAATTAAATAATTTTTCATGGATTTGCTTAATAAATATGAACAAAAATAAAATTAAAAGGAACCAGGAGCTGGACAATACAACTGTGTAATTAATATATTTCCCAACAACCTGAATAATGTATGTCTATTAATTTATTAAGACAGGGCCAGTTTTTCAAACCGGGTTTAAATTATCACTGCTGTTATATCTATATATTATTAATGTAAATATATGAGCAATATTAACTTAAACCTGATAAAAATAAACTCAGTTTGAAAAATTGGCGCGTAAACTAAAATAATTATTTTTAAAAAATTTTCCAACCACTAATTACATGACAGTTTTAAAATTATTAACATTAAAGTGTCATCAATCGATACCATTTATTATAAATCTATATCTAATATACCATCGAAAAATTTCTTATGTACTAATGTCTTATAAAATGTATATAAGTGTTTGATATACAATTATCAACAAAACATTATTAATGTTGTATTCGGTGACATTACAAATTAAAAAAATTGCGCTCACAGAATGTCAGAGACGCTGAGCTCATATATGATAATTTTCATTCATTACATATGTATATATAATAAATATATTTGTCTGTTTCGTTTAATATATGCAACCAACTCTCCCTCCCTCTCTCTTTCTCTAAATATTATAAATCTCTCATAATTCCATTTCACTTGATCACATAAACGCTTTCAATTTAAAATAAACATCAAAATAAAATATAAAATTTATCATCCGTAATGGACAATTGGTAGCCATCAGGCTTCCACGACAGCGCATTTCAAATTACACAAGATCGGGTCAATACGAGTTTCTAATGCCAATATATGTCCGGTGTTACACGAGTGCGAGGCTATAAAACTGACAACCAGAGGCAGCTTATTCATTTGGATCACCTGCAATAGATTAAAAATTATTAATTCTGCATCATCAATATCCTGTCATTGATAAATAATTTTACCTGATAACTACTGTACATGCACATGATCGTTTTGTTCTTCCCCAGGCCTAATTTACTCCCTTGATCCGTAGCCATGCCAAATGTTGATAAAAAACTCGCTCTCATAGCCAGCTCTGGGGCAGTATCCGTAGATACTGAAACGACTGGTACTCCATCACGATCAGTTATCAGAATACTGTGCAAACCTTCCACACTGTTCAGTAATTGGTATAAAAACTTTTTTAGTTCCTAAAAACAAAGACAAATTATAACCTTATATACATTGATGCTAAAAGTCAGAAATTATTTGATGTCAGCTAACCTCAGTATTATGAAAATTTTAGTGATTTTAATTACCAAGTTAATTGTCATCAGAAAAAATTTATAAAAAATATATACAAAAAAATTATTTATCCAGATTTTATAAATTTTTACCTGTCAGTATTTCAGTATTTACTTTTTTTATTAAAAGTATATAAATTTTTTTAATGACAGCTACTGTCAGCATGAGTGCGAATGTCGCTGACGTGACACTTTATAAATTTTAAATAAATGAATTAATTAAAATACCGAAATTCAAAAAATGCGCGTACTGGTTTTTCAAAAATTCAAATGCGCACTTTTTAATTTTTTTATCCTACTGACATTTTATTTATTTATTAGAGAATTAAAAAATTCCCTTGTCAGCCAAATTCACACTCATTACTTTTGGCATCATTGTACATAAATTAATTATCAGTAACATAATTTAAATAATTTCGAATATTCACCAACTCACCACTGTCATGTTCGTGCTTTAAAAAATAATTTATTATTGCAATTATTATTTATTTAACGTGATAAAGTTGACTAAAATCAAAGCCTGATTCATAACATCTGACGTCACTCTTTGTTTATTGTGCTCCGTCCATTTTAAATACCAATCATTACCTTATATATTAATAACAACAAAATAATTATTTTCTTTTAATTAACAGGTATGTAAATATTTATTTAAACTTTTAATTATAAAAAACCAGTCTTGTTTGTTTTGATAATTATTTCTAATAATCTGACGCGATATTCGCGACGAGAGACGAGTGTCCAAAATTTAAACTACTGGCGGGAAATATTTGAATCTGCATACTGACAGTTACTTTAAAAAACAAGTTTTATTTAAATTACTTAACATAAATGCATTTGATGATTTACAGGAGTTATAAATTAATTATTTATAATCATTATAATTAATTAATTAATTAATTATTATTATTATCAGGTATCAATGAGATGTAGATCAAAAACAAAATAAAAAAATTAACAATAAATTAATAAGAGGTTTAATTTCAATCGTTTTTATCAAGCTCTACATTAGTATGAGTGCCTAGACTTGGATCATTAGAGCACCCGCCCATGGCAAACATCTTCGGAATGTCCTGGCCATAGTAAATCTTCGCGTTCTTCGCTAAGGATTCATATTTTTTGAGCTCCAGGAACTCTTTAGTAAGGAGTATCTGATTAGCTTCCGCTTGTCGCTTCATCTGATAATAGTCAGCATCCGAGCGACTTTTCTCACGAGCTAAATGCATCGCGTCTTCAATCGAAGCCATGCGTTGCAAAGATTCTTTCTCCATTATTTTCTGGTTGTACTGAATCGACGCGACTTGCGACTCTTTCTCAGCTTCAATCAGAGCTTTCTTACGATCAGTCTCAGCATCTTTTTCAACCACCTTCTGGTGCTGAGTTGATATCAGCAGCTTGGTCTTTTCGCCCTCCATCAACTCGTAGTTCTTTCGTATTGTCTCGGGTATTTTAGGTTTGGTCACACGAACCGCTTGGATACTGAGACCTGGCGCCAGTTCATTTAAATCTTTCTGTAGCGCGTTCTTCAGGTTCTCATCAATTTGATCAAATAAATCGATGTACACTTCATGGAGGGTATGGATTGAACAGAACTGATTAAGTTCATGGTGGACTTTATTGAAGATCAACGTCCTGTCATAATCAGCAGTAAAATTTCTTACCATATTGTACACTAGATAAAAATAATTATTTAATTAGCTGTCATTGATAATTATCAAAGTTAATATCAATATATATTACCAGCATTAGAATCTAGTATATTAACAACTTCAATGCGATCGAAATATATCATGACACCGCCACTGGTACCACAAGGAACGTTTTTAACTTCATCAGTTTGTAAAGTCACTTGTACAGACCTAAATGTCGTCAACAATGGAACCATCATATGAAAACCTGGCTGACTAACTTGCGGTAATAATGCGCCTCCCTAATTAATTTATAATAAATTATTAATTTACTGCTAACTAATCTACTAAAAAAAAAACTTACCCGAAAGTAAACACCAACATGACCTTCATCAATTTTGTGAATTGAAAAATTAAATACTCCCGCTAGCCCAACAATGATGCAAAGACCGATGACACTTTGATCCAACATGATTCTTAATTACAAATATGTAATTAGGGAGTAATTAAGTCACTGAAATTTGAAACAGTCAACAGTGAGACGAGGTTATGTATGAAAAAGGTAATAAAGGAGGACAACTGTACCTGAGCCACGAAAATGATACAAAGTAGAATTTGGATTCAGAGTTTTTATTATCAGAATTAACCGGTTGTTTAATGGGACAGGTTTGACATTTTTTTTTTAATAGAACAATTTACTTGGTGACTACTGTACCGGTTGGCATTGCTCACTATATAAACAACAATTTTTGTACCACGTCATGTCCGTTGTTATAGATATCGAGGGTGGATGGTGTTCATTAGTGTTTATATACATTTTATATATGTATGTATGTAATTTCAAAAGCGCATGCGTTTATTTATTTATTTTTTTTATAAATTTCTGATGGACGTTTATTTATTATTGATATAATTATTGTTATTATGAGGAATTATAAAATATATATGTATGTAATAGAACCAGATTTTTAATAATTGACATTTTGAATTAAATGTGAAGTAGAGGCGTTTTTGTTCTTTGTGGCCAGTTTTTGACACTTGAAAAATTTAAATACAATAATTTGTAAAATTCACAATGACAATTTTTTAAATACTTATTTATTAATTAATTAAAATTAAGTAAGTGTCAAAAAATGGAGCAGTGGCTAAAAATGGCACCTCTACCCTAATTAAATATTTATTTTACTACAAATGAAATTCATTTATTTTTTCTATTTCTACGTTTTTTCATCAGTTCAAAATCAATTTTCTTGGACTGTGGTGAAGGTGGCAATGATCTAACGTCATCAAGATTTAATCTCAATGATTTGTATTCTTTGAGAGCACGTTTTGCTAAAATGCCTTCGGGAGTTGACGCAGGCTCGATCAACAACATGCTTAGTGATTTTTTCAAATAATTTTCAGCTTCTTCAAGACGTTCTGCCAATTCTTCAGATGTTATTTCTCTAGACGCGTAGTCTTTATTAGCTATTATTACAATCGGTAAATGGATTTCATACAACAGTATACCTAATCATTGAGCAAGTAAATTTATATTTATAATCATCAAATAAATATTAATTTTTGAAAAAAATGGCGTATTTAATTTACCCTTCAGTCGAGAAATTCCAGGCTCGAC